>NC_056730.1:91744996-91847496 GCF_019279795.1 Protopterus annectens | reverse complement strand
TTAGTACATAATAGTTATTTTCAAACATCTTGCCTCATGTCGTCCCTGTTATCCTGACCTAGTTTAGTTTCCTAGTTATAGTTACCGGATTAATTGAAATTAAACTGTGAGACATACCTCACAACTGTCCAGATTTTTGCAGAATGTCCAGATTTTTACCTCATATTTTTCTTCTGTTCCTTATAAAATCTGTGGTTGTCTGGCAACTCACTGAGGATTGAAGTCAATAAATAATGGCATACATTTGAGTTTCAGATTTCATATCCTTCAGAAAATACATATTAACACAAATCCTGTAATTTTAACAACTTTATAAGTTTATAAAAGCAATATTTAAATTTGTCCGTATCTTTTGAGCCTTTGTCCTCCCATTATTTTAGGCTTTGTCCTGATTTCTTGTGCTAAGATGAGAGACATGCTGCGATTTGGACTTATTGTATCTCTAGCCCCTATGTATTTCCCAAAAATCACTTCCTGGTTCTCTTCTACTCCCTTCATTTGTGAATGACATACTCAAAAATTCTGCAAATTCTAGCTAAATTCAGTACACTGATGACAGCAATCTCTTCTCTGCCTTGTGCATTGATAAAATAAACAAGATTAAAAACATTTTCAATAATATCTAGTTTTGCCTGTCAGATTCTGGCCTATTTTTGAATACATCTAAAGTGAAAGCATTGTTTTCTTCTCAGCATCTTAATCTCTCATAATTTTATACTTAAAATGCATTCCTACAGCCATATTAGTCTGGAAGTTGTCATCACTTTGCACTCTTAGTTCACTGCCTAACCTGTTCTAATTTTATACCATCCTCCTATACTGTATATTGTTATATGCAATATAGACTTGGTAGAAATAAATGATTTCTCACCGAGTCAAATGCAGTCTTACAAAATATCTTCTCCTTCCTCATTTTGCCTAGACTTCCTGACTCCTAACTAATCTTCTGCTTAGTCAGTTCTTCATTCTAAAGAAATGCTTTAACAGGGTGGCCAAGACTGCGTTAGGTCATTTTTCTACATCACATCGCTGTCTGTCGTTAATGACAGTGCACTGGCTTGAACTTCTCCATTGTGTCCCAGTTAAGGCCTGTTCATTCTTCTTATTAGTAGAAGTCGAGTTATTACTGCTGTACGTAACATCACCTGCATTTTAACATCCTTCTACTGTAACGCTTGCCCCTTTATTCGTAATGTCGTGAAATATATTTATATTCTCTATGAATGTTTTAACCTTAATGGCAATATATTTTATATATATTTTTTGTATGTTATTATACATTGCCACAGAATTTTGTATTTCACAGAATATTTTTTTTTTTTTGATAATTGTGCAGATTTTTTCCTTGGACCTCAACTGAAAATATGTTTTGCCCAGTCAGAATTGCTCAGTTAATAAATAAATAAACAAAAGTACATAAGAATATACAGTACGCACAGTGGTGGTGCTACGGTAGCGTAGTCGCCTCACAGTACGACGCTGTCCGGTTCAATTCTCAGCTACAGCGTCTTCTGCGTGGAGATATCAGTTGGACATGCTCCACTTAAAGAAATCCCAATCACTCTGAGCTACATGCTCTAGGGACCTAAACCTTGTCACCTCAATAAACAGAACATGCCGGAGGGATAGATTCCTGTCCCAGAGACTTCCCACACTCTGGAATAAACTACCTATCTATATCAAACAAAGCTCCTCATTAGCACTCTTCAAGAAAAACCTTGATGATTGGATGGGAAATAGGAAATTCGCCCCGGGGATCACCTCTGTGGCTCTGCTCAACAGTGGCACAGGAAAATAATTTTGTTGGGTGGCAAAAGCCAGGGTACCTTTTTGGCTGGGCTTGTATAGGCCCCAGGGCTGATAGCCTAGTACCTACCTATGAAACTATGAACCTATGAAGTCTCAAATAGGGATTCAGACATACTGGATCTGGTTCTCAATAATATAAGTACCATATGTTGAGCAACCTACATTTACCACATTACTGCTCATATCTGACCATCATTTGGTGACACTCTGTATCGGGGTACACTTGACTTGTCACAGAACCCTTTTGTCTTCAGAGACTACTCCAAGGCAAACCTAATCCAGCAAACTGATGACCTGATGAATCGTAAATGCTTTTCTTCACCTTGATAACCCCATCTTGCATTCTGGCACATTTGCTGATAATTTCTATGCCCACCTCAAATTATGTGCTGAGGCATCTATCTCCAGAGGGAATAAATATAATGCTAACTTCAGAAATAAATCCCTGTGTTGGAATCCTAGTATAAACCAACTATACAATATGAGGAAGAAATGCATAGCACATAATACCTCATCATGTAGAGATAAGCTCAAAAAGATCAATAAAAATAAAATCAAATTCTCCAAAAGAAGTACATATTGAGAATTGCTGCATCTACTAGAGGCAACCACAGTACCTTCTTCAGCAGTATCAGAAACCTTAATTATAATGCCTAACAATGCTCAGAGCTAATATATAACAAAACTTACTCACCCCTTGAGGACATACCCAACATTAGTGGATACTTTCTTCTCTAACTTTACACACCTATATCCCACAAATTTTTCCAAACTTATTAGCACATTCATACAGCCCCATCTAATCACCTCGAGCATGTTGTGAATGCTCTCTCCAAGCCCCCACCCCCCAAAAAAAATTACTTCATGAGTCCTGATAATGTTCCAGGGTGCCTTCTTTTACATTTTTTGGCCTCCCCTGGGACAGCATTTTATCAGCCCAGTCCCTAGTGCACCACATCCACACCAGGATTACCATTTTGTCTTCTACCCCCTGTACTTGCTCCATTTCTGCTGGGGATGTTCAAGGGCCCTAAGGGCACCATGGGAGTTAATCCACCTCTGCTTCCATCCCGGTGTTTTTTTATCTATATACCTTATTCAGTTTCCTGCCCTGCCTCCCATACTCATCACTTATGTTCAAAAATAATTCCCCTCTTTGAACTATAAGTGGCGAGTGCCTCCCCGTGCAGGATTGGCACTCCCATCCCTCCATGCAGCTCCATTAGTTGCCTGAGCCTCTAATCAAACTCAGATTGACTGGATTGTAATTAGAGCTTTATCTTTCTTTGCCCCTGAAGCAGCCATGCCAGACTGCCTTCTTGTCAGCACCAAACACTGGCTGGTAGACTTGCTACAAACCTATTCAGCATTAGAATCTTAACTGGATTTTTGCAAGCAGCATGGAGAACTGTGGTAGTTATCCTGGTCCACAGGGGATTGCACAATTGATCTAGGAATGTATAGACCTATAAGCCTCACCAGCCATAACCACAAGGCAATTGAATACATCATTATGGAGCTTATTAACAAGGGCATAGGCAGTCTACAAACCTTGGACCAAAACCAGTTTAGGTTTAGTAAAAGCAGATCCTGCCTCCTGAACTTGATGAGCTTTGAACAAGTGACTGATGCATTAGACTATAGCAAGTTGGTTTACATTGCCATCCTGGACATGACCAATGCCTTTGATACTATCCCACATTCTATCATTATTACTAATCCAATCAAATTATATGTAAACCCCTATGTTATTCACTGGATAGCAAACTGGCTAACTGACAAAACCTAATCGATTAGGATGAGAGGCACAATCTCTTTAGAAAGAGTAGTTACCACTATTGTCCCAAAGAGATCAGTCCAAGGACAACTTCTCTTTTATTTGATATCAGGGCTGACACTGGGAGCCTATGGCTGACCAAGTTTGCAGATGACTGCTAACTTGAAGCACTCACTAACTCCCAATCTGACTTCCAGATTCTTCAGGAGAGACTAACATACACCAATAAATGGTGCCTGGACCATAGCTTAAAACTAAGTGGAAAGAAATGCAGCAATGTGTCATTTGTCAAAACTGGGCACCCATGCACTTCCCACATAGGTAACACCTCTTTGAAAGTTGACTCAGCCATTAAGGACCTAGGCACTTTCACTGACAAAGAACTACCCTTTGATCGGCATGTATTTACTATTGTTAGGACATCCTTTTACCTTGCCAGGAACAGTGTTTCCAGATCTAAGGAAGTTGTCATCCCTCCCTATTCCTCCCTCATCAGTTCCTTAACAGAGTCTAATGGCCCCTTTAGTATGTACTTATCTAAGCATATAATCCAGCTTGAGAGACTGTAGCATTTCCTCACTGAGATAATCAGTGACATGCTTTTCTTGAGCTACCCAGACCTCTTTAAAACACTTTCTCGTTCTCTCTTTTCTTTTTTTTAATTGACTCTTAACAGGTGATGCCAATCTAGCCTTCAGAGCCTCAAGGGATCCAGTCCCATGTGACCTCTTGTGCATCTTCAAAAATATAAACCCTAAAGACCCACTCTAGAGATCTTTACATTCACCAACACATAAATATGTCCAGCTAGTGGGATAAACGTATCCTGACAATCCAATATAACATATAGTGAACTATAAGATAAAGGGGAATAAAATCACCACAAATTTATTGTAAAATGTTAGCGCTTTCACAGTATTCAAAAACTGCTTCTTCAGACATCTAAATCAACCTTACAAATCATTTAAATACTGCTATTCATCTATTACTCATCCAATCAAAAATTATTGCAATTCAAACAATCAATCACATTATAAAACACCATGGCAACAATGTTGAAGCATTAAAAGGCAATACCTTGCATTCCATATATTCCCAATTCAATCTATATAATACGAATGAGTACACATCAATATAAAAAACATACGAACATGAGCCAATGTAAAATACAAAAAAATAAAAAAATTAAAAAAATTAAAATGATAATATATGTAAAAATACATACTGGTGCATACAAGTATACATATAAATATATAAACCTATATTAATAAAAAAACTATATTTCATTTAGGCAGAGTTCTGGCTTTAAGGATGGGCTTTAAAGGAACTTCATCAGTCAAACCTTTACCAACATCAGCTCTTAATCTAATAATCCATCTGACTTCTGATGTTTTAGTTAAATTCTCAATATCACCCCCATGTTCATTGATGTCAGTCACCTCCATTACTAAAAACCTGAAAGAATGTGTGGTACCTAAAGCTAAGACATTTGGCTAAATCATTGGTCACAGTACCATTCCTGAAAGTACTTCCGACATAGCAAATCAAAACCAAGAAAATCTAAAGGTATAACTGCTTAATGCTAGGAATCTAAACAAAAAACTCCACTCCCTGGAAGCTCTCTTTACCCTAGAGAATGCTGATGTCTGTGTGGTCTCTGAGATGTGGTTTAAAGCTGCAGACGGCAGTACAAGGTTATAATGCCTTCCACACATGTAGACCAGCTACTTCACAGGTAAGAACTAAAGGTGGAGGTGTCTCTATTTACATCAAAAATAAATATACTTCAAGGCTGGTCAAACAGGACAATGCACTTGAGCTGCTCCATGTTCAAATCACCACAGGTAAAATCCAATACCACTTCCTTGTAAGCTACAGGTCCCTCTCTATGACACAGGAAACCCATACCATGTATTTAAACTTATTAGAAACACTAACCATCCAACCCAATACCATACTCATGGGTGACTTTAATTACCCCACTATTAACTGGTAATCCTACACATCATCAAATGTACATGCACAGAGATTCCTGGATTTTGTAAACACAAACTCCCTGGACCTCATAGTCAATATACCAACCAGGGGTGCAACCATACTGGATCTGGTCCTCACTAATATGGGAGAGTGCTGGACACCCCCTACTGTAATGCTTTCCCTGGTAAGTCAGACCACAAAATGGTCTCATTTGAAGTAAAAATAAAACCTGGACCCCGAGCTCAACCGGGAATATTCAGAAACTATTTTAAGGCTAACCTCCTGCTATTAAGTGAGAACCTGGCAAAATTTCAAGCCTCAGAAACCTTGTATGAGCATGTTAATACAGTGGATATAAAAAGTTTATACACCCCTGTTAAGATGCCAGGATTTTGTGATATAAAAAAATGAAACCACGATAAATCATTTCAAAACTTTTCCTACCTTTAATGTGACCTATAACCTGTACAATTCAATTGAAAAACAAACAAATCTGTTAGGGGAAAAATATAAAAAATAAAAAAACATACAATAAGCTGTATTCAAAATGAAACGCTGTACAACAATGGCCAATGAAGTAAAGTTCTCTTGGAGAATAGGTGGTGTGGTTAAATGATATAAAACTTAAAAATGCAACATATATAGCAAAAAACTTGCATACATTTCCAGTACTTAAATTAAATGCACTTATAAGATATTCACACTGTGAATGCAGTTATACCATAGTGAAATGATTGCTCCAAAGTATCCAGTCTTATGATGGCTTCAAAGTATCCAGTCTTTTTGATCTGATATACAAAGTATCCACACTGAAGATGTAATAGCTGCTATGTGACTGTGATGAACTGTTATAGCAGCTTACCCAGTCTAACAGATCAAATAAAAGCTTCAAGCTTTAATGGCAGTTAAAATCCTTTTATTGTAGGAAAAGTTAAAATCTTCATGTCAAGTTAAAATCTTGATGTAGAATAAAACAGTCCCTATGTATTCCAAATGAATATAAGTCAAGATGTGCCAAGACTCCTACCCAAGAAGACTGAATGCTGTAATTAAATCAAAAGGTGCTTCAACAAAGTATTAGTTTAAGGGTGTGCACACTTATGCAACCAGCTTATTGTACTTTTTTTATTTTTTATATTTTTTTCCCTAACAGATTTGTTTGTTTTTCAATTGAATTGTACAGGTAATAGGTCACATTAAAGGTGGGAACATTTTTGAAATGATTTATTGTAATCTCATTTTTTTATATCACAAAAACCTGACATTTTAACAGGGGTGTGTAAGGATTTTATATACACTGTAGCTGCATAGAGGCAGTTGTACCCACTAGGAAGAAGTACAGAACTAACTCAAAAAAAACAAGCCACCCTGGTGGAATCACAAAATCAATCAAATGTATAACAGCAGGAAGAAAATCATGGCAAAAATTAGGAGGTGCAGCACCCAGCAGGACAAAAGCACTCTCATCAAACTAAACAAACAACTCAGAGGATAAATAAAGTCTGCCAAAGCCACATTTGAAGTATGTTTGGCCTCCTAGACTAAGGACAACCACAAAGCATTCTTTATCTATGCCTGCAACCTCAAAGGCAATACACAGTTGTGTGCAGAGGTCATTGTAAATGGAGCCACCTTTACTGAACCAGAAGATATAGCAAACCTCCTGGCTGATAAATTCAGCTCCAACTTTACTCCTCTCTCCCACTCAACCTTCTCTCAGGAAATATCAGCAAATATAACTTCCCCTACTATCACAAGGGAATGGGTCCTTAATGCTCTCTCTAAGACTACGAACACTGCATCAATGGGCCCAGACAAATCCTAGGATGCATTCTAAATAGTATGAAACATGACTTATCAGGGCCTCTGGAATTCCTATTTAACTGTAGCCTCCAAACAGGCTTTGTGCCTTATGAATGGAGAAAGGCAACAGTCTTCCCTCTGCACAAAAGTGGGCCATCTACAGACCCTGGAAACTACATACCCATAAGTCTCACTAGTCGTATATGTAAAGCCATGGAAAGAATTATCATGGAGATAATCAACAGAGATATAGTAAATCTCCAGACATTAGAGCCAACCCGGTTTGGTTTTGTCAAGGGCAGATCATGTCTACTCAATCTGGTGGACTTCTTTGAGAAGGTCACCAAAGCAATGGATGAGGGCAAAATCATTCACACTGCCTGCCTTATTTTGCATTGTGTTAAGTAGCGACAAGTAAGTCATAGAAACGGACCTTAGCCAACAAATGGGAAGGCGTCCCTGCTTAACTGTTTGCCTATACTTAAAGGTTTATTGATTGAAAATGTTAATTTTATATTTTTAAACTGATGGAAATGGTTACATATTGTATTACTCACTAGAATTTATTGAAATTACCTTAGCCAGCTAACGGGAAGACGTTCCTGCTAAACAGTCTATCTATACATAAAGGTTTAGTGTTGAAAATGTTAATTTGTATTTTTAATTTGATGGAAATGGATACATATCGTATTACTTACTACTAATTACTGTTTTATGATAATGGACCTTACCAGCAAATGTGAATTTAATGCACATTGGGTAGTATCTTATCTTTGAGTAATTATATACAGCCTCAACTTCACAGCAAGATAGAGTAATTGGAAACTGACACTGATACATTGCTTGTTGTGCCTAATTTCTGAAGGGTCTTGTATTTGAAGCATTTTGAGCTAACTTGTGTAATGTTGTTCTGCTGCTTAACCTGTTAATTGTATGTTACTCACACCTGCTGCTTAACCATCACACCTCCCATTTTTGTTCCTTTTTATAATCACAAAACTCTCTCTCCTTGTATTTTCTCCAGCACTCCAGCCTTCTCTATCTATTTTTGTTTTGCTCACCGGCCCTGCCTTCCTGGACATTCCAAGACCAGTCAAAAGACACCAATCTCACCTTGTTTTGCCGCATTTCCTAACAGAAAAATGTCACAATTTCTCTCAGAAGAGACCTCAAAAGAATTAAAGAAAGTATGTTATATGAAGATACACCTTTAATTTTATAAGTGATACTGCTGTACTTCTTTACTAGGAGCTAGTGTAGGATCCTGACCAGAATAGCCAGCAGCCATACCCTTCTTACTGAAAACCCCCTTCATACCTGCCTTATCACTGCCGCCTATTTCCCTATTTTTTAGCCTTTTTTTCTGCCCTACACCCTTCTACCTCCCTTAATCACTCCACTCTCTACTGTTACAGGATTTGACCACTAGATGACAGTCTTCAACCACCATTAATTTCCTTTCCCTCTCTCCTTCTTACTCACTTTTAAATAATATCTATTCCTACTGTTATTATTTAACTGCTTGTTAACAATTCTACCTACCTCTGACTATCACTCAAATCCTTTCCCTAATAACACCCCCCTAAGCATCCCTCTAACCACCCTGCTTACCTTCCTCCATACTTACCTTCACTATACTGATTGTTTTTTTCACTGCCCTGCTGCCTTCTTTCCTTGGGTCTACCCGCTCCGTTCGCCCTGCATGCTCACTTCGCTCCCCTACCCTACCCCCAATTCCCACCACCCACAGGGGTCCTAACTATAAACCTTCACTGGCCACACCCCCATTCCTATACAACCAATCCCAACTTCCCACTCATTAAGTGCTAATTACCCTATCTCACCACTTATAAATACTCATTACATCAGTAAGTTCTTAATCAATTTACAAACTCATTATTCCTATCTTCTACAATACCTAAAAAAATCTCCTCACTATCATCCTCTTCAAATCTTTCTCTTTATTATACCTTTCCCCACTTACTATTTAACTAACCATTCACTATGACCACCATACTCAAATCCAAATACACAATACTATTCCTTTTAATTGCCATCCTACCTGTACTATATATGACCTATGTCCTTACTAAATATGAACATTTAACCTTAACTATCTTCAACCAATCCCTTAAACAATCAACCCTGTCAGACATATCACCTTCCTTAAACTACATTAATATTACCTCAACATCCTCCTATTTAGAGCCAAAGTTTCATCGTTTAGTCCACCTTAACTATAACCAACCAATGAAACCAAAATTCTCACCCTGTAAATTCCTAAATATCATACACAGAATTAAAAATACTAACCTTTTAGATGGTGACATCCATCCCAACCCTGGCCCCAATACCACTATCAACTCCAACCAACCTAAACCAAATCCATGTATTCCTCAATCCATCACTAAACCATCAAACTCTCTCCTTATAGCTCAACTCAACATACAGAGCCTGAACAACAAAGTTGCCCACCTCCATGCCCTCTTAGATGTTCACTCCTTTAACATCCTTTGCCTAACAGAAACCTGGTTAAACCCTGCAACACAGGACAATGAAATCACCCCACCAGGATACAATATCCTGAGATTAGATCGAACAATCAAAAAGGGTGGGGGTGTAGCAATATTATATAAGACAGAGTTGGAAGTTACACCTATAAATGTTCAACCACCTTCTATTAGCAGCGCTGAAATCCTTATCTCTAAAATCCAAATCAACACCTATAAATCCATCTATATAATATGCACATACCTCCCTCCAGGTAACAATATAAACACCCTTGAAAATATTCTTTCCTGGCTTTCAACTAACTACCCACAAGAAACCATTGTCCTGGGTGACTTTAATATTGACTGGAATACCTGCATCTCAGCAAACCAGACTACCCACATAAACCTCTATGTTTTTTCCCAAACTATAACCTCCCCCACCAGGATCCATAAACCTAATAACAAAGAAACTACTCTTGATTGGATACTGATAAATAGTCATCCCCTCTCCTATGAAGCAGGAATCCTTCCTGATGATGTCAGTGACCACTCACTGACCTACATAACCAGGCAAAAGATCAATGCTCATAAACCATTCAACCAACAAAAACTTTAACCCTATTAACTTCCAAACTGAACTGAAAGTATGTGACTGGTCACCCCTAAGATACCTCCAATTAGACGAGGCAGTATCCTTCTTTAATACCAAGTTCTTAGAAATCCTGGACTGTCATGCCCCATCCTGCTCAATGAGAAATAGGACCAAACCTGCTCCATGGCTAACAAAAGAGACAAGGCACAAAATTATACTAAGAAATAAAATCTGGACCAAATAGAGAACAACTAAAAACCCAGCTGATCATCTAACATTTAGACAGTTATGAAATGCTACCAAAAAATCCATACTTCTAGATAAAAGAAACTTCTTCCACAACAACCAGCAAACCCACCAATACAAACCTCAAAGGTTCTAGGCAGGCATTAACAGACTCCTCCACCGAGGTCAGTCCAAAACTCTCACCCCAACAGGATCCACCTATGAAACTCCAAATCATATAGCAAATGCCTTTAATACCTTCTTTACTGAAGCAGTCCAAAGTCTTGCCAAGTCACTACCTCTTGTTAGTTCAAATTTGTCATCCTCCTTGTCTAATTTAACCCTCTCATTTCATTTACAACCAGTCCCTACATCCCTTATCTACACTCTTCTTAAACTAAAACCTTGTACCCCTTCAGCTGACCTTTTATCAGCAGAATATCTACAGAAAGCTGCAGCTGGAGTAGCCCTTCCTATTTCCATCCTTATAAATAGAACCATTACTGAAGAAACAATCCCATCAATCTGGAAAGTCTCCCACATTATCCCACTGCACAAAGGGGGCAACTCACATGAACTCTCTAACTACCGCCGAATAGGTCTACTCTCTCCTGTAGCCAAAATTATGGAAAAATGTATCCACAGCCAACTACTAGACCACCTAGTGAAAAATAACTTACTTGCTAATTGTCAGCACGGTTTTAGGCTTCACCATAGTACCACCACAGCCCTCTTATCCTTTTCCAACTGTATTAACAATAACCGAAACAACAACACTCTATCCTCAGCACTCTTTATTGACCTTTCAAAAGCCTTTGATATGGTCAACCATCAACTGCTCTTGAACATACTTAAGTCTCTCTCTCTCTCTCTAGATACACAGGCTTTACAATGGTTCAAATCCTACCTTGAAAATATGCAACAGGCTGTGCTTTGGGAAAATAATCTATCCTCTCACCTTCCTATTACCCTGGGTGTCCCCCAAGGTTCTATCCTGGACCCTCTCCTTTTCTCAATTTTCATCATTGATCTTAATCTAATCATTCCTCAAGCAACAAGTGTCCAATATGCTGATGACTCCACACTAATATGCTCAGCTACCTCTGCACCTCAACTTCAGTCCATTACCCAAACAGTGCTTAACACAGTAGAAAAATGGTTCCTACAGCATAGCTTCCTCCTGAATCCTAAAAAGACAAAACTACTGCTCTTCACTCCCACTCAACGGTCCCCCCCCAATTGACTTCACAGTTTTATCCAATGATGGCATCATTATATCTCCCGACCCAACTACCAAGCTCTTAGGGGTAACAATAGACCATAGTCTTAGCTTTGACACACATATTAACACAACAATAAAAATAGTAAACAAAATTAGGCTCCCTCTATAGGATTAAACCCTTCCTAACTCCAACAGCTAGAACCACTATTGCCCTCACCCATCTAATTTCCACCCTCTTCTATGCCTCTCCCATTTATACCAACCTATCAAAACACAACCTTAACAAACTAGCTACCTCCTATAACAATATTTCCAGATTTGCTACTGGTTCCTCATATAGAACTCACCACTGTCAAAACCTTAAACACCTAGGTTGGCTAGAACTTCATAATCAACTTCATTTTCAACAACTTATTATTGCCCATAAGATCCTCTATCTTCCTAAAAATACTCCTATACTTAATAGCCTTCTTACCCCCTACAGTAATTTGACAACCCTTCACTCAGCCAATAAAGTACTAGTATCCACAGTCAAATCCAAAAATAAGGCCGGTGATTCACTGTTTGTCAATACTGTTGGCAGTGGTCTCTGGTTGACTACGTTTGCAAATTAGGAGCTGTCACTGAATCTCGTAGTGACACAAATGTTCTCCAGGAGGGACTGTCATAGACAAAAAACTGGTGTCAGAGTCATGGACTAAAACTAAATGCCAAGAAAGGCATAATAGTATCCTTTGGGAAGTCATCCATCCCTAGTAACTATCATATTGACAACACACCCCTTAGAGTTAACCCAGTAGTCAGGGAATTATGGACACACATAGATAGTAATCTAGCCTTTGATCATCATGTGTCCACAGTGGTGAGGAAATCATTCTATGTTATGCAACTTATAAACAAAGGTAAACTAAGTCCAAGGAAGTCATTGTTCCACTGTATTTGGCATTCATCAGACCTATCATTGAGTACAATGCCCCTTTGGTATGTACCTAACCAGGCATATCCAACAACTGGAACATCCACAGAGGTTCCTCACTAAAAGAATACAGGGTGTAAGTAATATGTCCTATGCTGACCACCTCAAGGCCCTATCCCTTTATTCTGTCTCCTACAGGCTTTTGAGGGGAGATCTATGCCTGGCTTACAGGGCATTGTCAGACCCCACTCTGATGGACCTCCTGTATATCCACAAAACAAATAGTACCAGGATTACCCATTCTAAACACATAAACCTTGCCTGTGATATACATAGGACCTACTGGAGAAATAGGTATGTATCCCAGAGACTACCCCATCTATGGCACAGGCTCCCCATCTATGTGAAGCAGAGTTGCTCCGTAACCCATTTCATGTGTAACTTGGACAATTGGATGGGAAACTGGAAATTCATCCCTGGTTTGGCACCTATATCTCTAATACAAACAGGTAACCTGCAAATTGTTCATCTCCCAGGCCCATGCTTACACTTATCAAGGGTGTCAGAACTTGTCGGAGATTTGGGATGCATAGTTAGGCTTAAAAAGGCACTTGTGGTCATTAGCCTAGTAAACACCTATGAACCTATGATAGCATAAATGTGTTCCCTGATCCTATCTCTAAACCTCCTGTTGGTTTTCCCTACATAAAATACGTAACACAAACAACACATGGCTAGGTTGAATAAGGAGCAAGTAACAGTCAGCTGTCTGTCAGGTGCCAGGATCTGCCACATAACACATGCACTCAGGTCCCTCAACAACAGGTACAGATATGACTCTGTCATTGTGTATGTGGGTGTGAATGACCTGAGATGTACCTCCCTGGACTACATGAAAAGAGACATGAAGGAGCTCTCGGATTATGTAGCACAGGCGGGTATGACCCTAGCCCTGAGCAGCATCCTACCATCACCCAGAATGATACCACAGTACAAGAAGAAAATTATTGATTTCAACAATTGGCTAAGTTTCTGGTGTCATTCCAAGGGGATATAGTATCTGTCTGCCTGGGATGACATGATTGACAGACCTCGATGCTTTGCCAGAGATGTCCTGCATCTGTCACCCCTGGGCTTCTGGATACTGGAAAGCTGGAATGCAGGAACATCAAATAAAACACAAATCGTTAAGCAAAAACTTTATAACACAAAACAGAGCTTTCAGGCAAAGACCCTTCTTCAGTGTTAGACATAAAATATTATCCAAGCAATCATGCTTTATACAAGAGCCCAAAAGTCATATGACTACAGCCAAAGTCATATGACTAACATATTTAAAGAAACATAACATTTTAAATACATGTTATATATATATAACATATAAAATATATAAAAACATAGAAATATACCATACAGTTTATATATACAAATATTACCAAATCATAATTTAGTACATTGTATCTTAGCTAAAATTGGTTTCAAACTGACAGTAAAATTTAAACCTGGGGTACGATCTGCATTAAGCCTGAGTATCCACTGATACTCCTTAGTCTCTAAGATATTATTAATATCCCCACCCCTAATGGATGGAGAAACTACATCTAAGACTCTAAACTTAAAGCTATGTTCAACCCCATACATTTTTATATGTTTAAACAGCGCATTAGTCTCATACTCTCTTCTAATCTCAGACTTATGCTCAATTATCCGGTCCTTTAGTCTAAGTGTGGTCTTACCCACATAAAACGCGGGACATGCCACACATACAGCTAAATAGACTACATTATTTGTGTTGCAATTAGCCACAGAATTAAATCTGTAATTCTTGTTTGTTACTGGATGATCAAAAAGAGAGTTGGGGCTATCTGCAATATCTACACAGCATGAACACCACAAACATTTAAAAGTACCAAAACGAGCTAATTTATAAGAGCTGATGCCAGATTGATTCCTGCACTTAAAATCCTTGTAACATATTAGGCTCTTTATAGTTCTCATATTCCTATATGAGAAATACGGCCTACTATCTAAAACTCTACTGACATCCATCGCAGCCATTAGGACAGGCCAATTTTTCTCTACAACATGCTTAATTAAATGCGTTTTATTACAGAAGGTCATAACATACCTAACCTTATCATGTCCATGCCCATTGGCACTTATGTTATCAGTATGTTGAACATCGCTATCCATAAAATAGGGTCTATATTGGTGTTCCCTATTTTGTTTTACAATATTCTTAAGCTCCAATAGCGCTTCATGCTCATAACCATTCTCCAAACATTCATTAAACATTTTATCCAAATGCATATGAAACATTGTGTCAATAGTATTAAGCCTACTGGCCCTAGCAAACTGAGCTTTAGCCACACCCTTAAAGATATGCGAAGCATGCATGCTTCCCCGATGCAAATACCTACTTGCATAAACATCTTTCTTATGAACAGCAGTCTGCAACAACCCATTATCTAAAAAAACTTTAACATCAAGAAACACAACTTCAACTTCAGAAATAGTCTCCTTAAATCTCAAAAAGGTAGTAGATGAATTCAAATATGCTATATATTCTATCAGATCATTCAAAGAGCCTTTCCAGATCATAAAGCAATCATCAACAAACCTTTGATAAAAACAAACATTATCATTAAGGAATTTGGAGCCATCATATACATATTTAGTTTCCCACTGATGCAGGACCAAGTTCGCGTACGTGTTTTCATCCTTTTTGGAAAAAACTCCATTCCAATGAATTACCACATTGATGGTAGTCCACTGAACACAGAAGGTGTTATAAGAGATCTGGGAACACAGGTTGACAGCAACCTCTCTTTTGACCACCACATTGCCACTGTGGTCAGAAAGTCCTTCTATGTGGCACATCTCATTGCTAAGGGTTTTGCATCCAGGAAGAAAGAGGTCATTGTCTCCCTCTACTCTTCCGACATTAGGCCAATCATCGAATACAATCCCCCATTTGGCATGTAACTCACTAGATACCTGCAACAACTGGAGAGGCCACAAAAGTACCTCACAAAGATGATCCTAGGCCTTGAACACTTGTCCTACATGGACAAACTCAAAAAACTCCAACTATTCTGTCTCATATCGCCTAGTTACAGGCAATCTCTGCTTGACTTACAAAGCCATGTCTGACCCAGCTCTGTTAGAAATGCTACATCTAAAGAAACCCAATCCCTCCGCACCACATGCTCCAGAGACCTCAGTCTCATTACCACATTCAACAGAACATGCTGGAGGGACAGGTTCATAACCCAAAGACTGCCCATGCTATGAAACAGACTTCCCATACATGTCAAACAGAGCACCTCACTGGCCCTCTTCAAGAGAAATCTTTATGAGTGGATGGGAAAATAGAAAATTTACTCCAGGGATCACTCCAGTGGCTCTACTTGACAGAGGCACTGGGAGCTAATGTTGGGGGACACGATGCCAAGGTAATCCTATGGGCTAGGCTTGTAAAGGCTTCAGGGCCATTAGCCTAGTACACACCTATGGACCTACAAACCTAAATATGTCACATTCTGGGAATCACAACTAGCTATAGCTTTAAAAGTAAACTGTCTTCCTTTATCAGGGTGATCAAATTTCCCTGATGAATCAATATAAGTGCAATAATTACACTTATTACATGGGAGTATATTAGTTGTAAACTTAATGGAGGGGGCACTCAACCTATTCCTATGATTGTATAATAAACGTCTCAAAGATTTCCTATTTTTAAATACAAAATTGGGTACCACACCCACTACATTTTTAATATCTACATCACTGGTTAAAATAGACCAATGTTTTTTTTAATAACTCCTGTTATTAAATCAACATTACTAGTGTAGAAGGTAGGAATATGCACTCTACCTCTATTAAGCCTCAGATCACAACTATTCATTTCAGTATTCCCTGAAAAATAAGGCTTAGCTGTAGTTAAGCTCAACTCTGGAATTTCATTAAGAATCCTCTCAGTGGTACTATCCTTGTACCCTCTCTCATGGAACTTTGCTCTCAAAGCCCCTAATTCTTTTCTAAAATTCTCATCATCTGTGTTCAACCTAAATACTCTCATGCCCTGTCCTTTCACCACATTTCTAAAAATATGGTGAGGGTGCATACTAGTTATGTGTAAAAAAGTGTTTCTAGAACAACTTTTCCTATAAATCTTTGTCCCAGCCTCATTGTTGGCACTAAGGTAAACTGTAACGTCTCATGACATGATTTCTTCATATCAATTTTGAGAAAAGAGGTGCTAGTATTCAAATCATGACAAAAAGATATTAAATCAGGTTCTGTTCCTGTCCATATCAAAAAAGGTCATCTACGAAATGTCTATAAAATGCCACATGCCCACTCCTTACTGACTGTAAAATAATCTGTTGCTCCCATGTGGCCATAACAAGGTTGGCATAACTATTTGCACTGGATTTGCCCATAGCTACCCCCATCCTTTTGTAAAAATATCTCATGATCGAATAACACTACATTGTTCTCTAGGAGCATCTCCATGAGTAAACAGATAAGATCAATACACTTACTGCCATAATGTGCAACATCCATCTTTTCTCCTTTGATACCTGTGATACAAGGGTTACCCAAGATTCATAAGGACCTTGTTTTACCACCTCTTAGACCGATTGTTTCATGTCATCATTGGTGCACTGAACCCCTATCAATATTTACTGAGAAACATCTTAGGGTTGTTATTGATAAGAATTCATATATATTGAGAGATTCCATTCAATTTCTTAAAGATTTGTACAATTTTTTTCAAGTTGGGAAGGGAGAAACAAAGATTTTTTGGCTAGTTACTTTAGACGTACAATCTTTATTTACAGTCATACCGAATACAGAAGGAGTTGAGATGGTCAGGAAATATTTGAGATATTCTTACAAAGGGTGAGGTAGCAGTTTTTGAATACTGCGAAAGTGCTACATTTTACAATAAATTCATGGTGATTTTAGTCCCCTTTGTCTTATTTGTTGTATTAGATTCTACTTTTCGTGTTTGTTACTGGTGAACCATTTATTCGGGCTGCTGCTATCGGTATGAGTATGCTGGAGAATATAAAGCAAAATTGCTCTCCGGCCCTTTTTAAGCATAAACTGAACAAATGCATTGGTAAATGTAAACAACCCCTGGGTCTAACCCCTCAAGCCCACATTGAAATGGGGTTGAAACTAGATATAATTTATTCATGTCAATCTGTACCTATGATTTGGAATATTGTGACTAGGCTACTGATTGATCTCTGGATCATCAGCCTAGTTTTGATCTATTAACCCATTTAATCCTGAATTAAATCATTCCCCAGGTTAAATCTACATGTGTTCTTTCTGATGTAAAAATGAAAAAACATTTTTTTGCTAACTTTCACATGTTTAACCTTATCAACTCCTACAAAATTAAAAAGCATCCCTGGGTATGTCATTTGATGTTTATATAACACACTGGTTTGTTTCTCACACTTTAGACCATTTAAATGTTTAAACATTTTATACAGGATTGACTGTATATTTGTAATTGATTACATAATCTGTATAAGAAATATTTTTAATGTATTATTCATTACTTAGTTTAATGCAACTGCTGTATTTCTTTAAATTGTTAATCGGTATCAAAAAGATATGAAATATGCCCTATTTCTAACACAATTTAATGTTTTATGTCCAGATTATGTGGATGAAGGTCAAAGACCAAAAACTGGTTCGTGACTAAATGTGAGCTTTGATTTTTTATATTTTCTAATTTTTGGTCTGTTGGAACTTAATAAAGTTTATAAATTATTGGTGATTAGGCGTGCTATTTTTTTTACGTTTTGGATCATGGTGGACCATGCATGCCATCAGAAGGTTTGAGTTTATTTATTTATTTTTTTTTTGAGGTTTGGAATTATGGAAGGCTAAAGTAATATGTATAATATGCAGAATTTGCACATCTGTGGGAGTATGCAGTTGCAAGCATTATGGATGTAATGTTCAGGCAACTATAGAGATACGACTAGGGATATGCATGGAACCCTTGGGACTGCCAGCTGACAGCCTCCTATGATGAGCTTTATCCCAAGAGGAATAAATTAACCAGTTGGATTATTGAAGAACTAATGGTTGGTGCCAGCATAAAAGCTTGCACAAACACACACATGTGTGTGTGTGTGTGTGTGTGTGTGTGTGTGTGTGTGTGTGTGCACACACACGTGTGTGTGTGTGTGTGTGTGTGTGTGTGTGTGTGTGTGTGTGTGTGTGTGTGTGTGTGTGTGTGCGTGTGTGGTGTGTGTCTGTGTGTGTGTGGTTTATGTGTGTGTGTGTGTGTGTGTGTGTGTGTGTGTATGCATGCATATGTGTGTGCGTGTGTGCATGCGTGTGTGCGAGTGAGCGTGTGAGCATGCATGTGTGTCTATGTGTGCACGTGTGTGCATGCATGTGCATGCGTGCGCGTGAGTGCATATGTGTGTGCATGTGTGTGTGTGTGTGTGTGTGTGTGTGTGTGTGTGTGTGTGTGTGTGAGTGTGTGCATGTGAGTGAGTGTGTGTGTGTGTGTGTGTGTGTGTGTGTGAGTGAGTGCATGTGTGTGTGTGTGCATGCATGTGTGCATGAGTGTGTGTGTCTGTGTGTGTGTTTGTATGTGTGTGTGTGTGCATATGAGTGTGTGTGCGTGTGTCCGTGTGTGCATGTGTGCGTGTGTGTGTGTGTGTGTGTGTGTGTGTGTGTGTGTGTGTGTCTGTGTGTGTGTGTGTGTGTGTGAGTGTGTGTGTGTGCATGTGAGTGTGTGTGCGTGTGTGTGTGTTTGTGTGAGAGAGTGCGTGTGCGCGTGTGTGCATACATGTGTGTTTGTGTGCATGTGTGCGCGCGCGCGTGTGTGTGTGTGCGCGCGTGCATGTGCGTGTGTGTGTGCGCGTGTGAGTGCTTGCGTGAGTGTGTGCATGTGAGTGTGTGTGCGTGTGTGTGTGAGAGTGCATGTGTGTGCATGTGTGCATGAGTGTGTGTGTGCTTGTATGTGTGCGTGTGTGTGTGCGTCTATGTGTGTGTGTCTGCACGTGCATGTGTGTGTGTGTGTGTGTGTGTGTGTGTGTGTGTGTGTGTGTGTGTGTGCGTGTGTGTGCACGTGTGCATGTGTCCTATACAACAGAATAATACCCTTCCTCATAGCTTCTTAGAAACAAAAAGAGGTTAGAATTTTTTGGAATGTTACTTTGCACATCTAATGAGCATGGCTCATATGATGATTCTCCTGTTTACTATAATCAATTTCCTTCCTGTATGTTATAATTGGCTGGCAGTGAAAAGCACAATTGAGGAGCCTAGCCCAAATTTGTGGTTGCCCCAAAGCACTGCTCAAGGATGGGTAATAAATATGAAGCAAAAGCAGAGATGTTTTGCAAAACTGGAGACAGCTGGTTGGCAGCTGGTGTTGAGGAATAAGCAGAGTGCTACCTGTACCTAAGGTATACACACACCATTAAGTCACTACTGCTACAAACATGCATGCTGCTAGCCATTCTGTGCTTCTACATATTCATTTTGTGGATACATCTATTCAGTGGCACTTAGACCTAATAAAATAACCAAAACATCTGTAAAAAATCCTGTGATAATACCAGAAATAGACCTCACTTCTGATTTGAGCTTCAGGAAGCCTTGCTCATTGGCTCAAAATCTGAGCTAATGAGTGAGGTGAAATTCAGTGCAGTAGATCTTAAAGAAGTGATGATTTTTTTCATGCTAGTGTTTTTTGTTAATATTTTATGGCTGGCCACCATATCAGCTAGCTCTGGGTCCTAGACAGCTGGCTAGGTCTGCATGTGCTGGATCTGGCCCTGACTGCACTTGGTCAATATAAACACCATGGCAACCATATTTGCATGTTGCTAAATGAGAAATGAAATTTAAGCAATGACAATCTTCAAAAGTGAATCCTAACTTCCAACATACCACAGTGCTATTCTTCAAATTCCTCAAAGGAAACTTTTAATACTGTGTAGATATTGCCACCTTCACCAATGAGTTTTCAGGACATTACTAATCTACTTATGAGATGCAAGAACAGCTGGAATACAAATCAACCCTGATGTAAAGAAAGGCTTATTATTAGAAAGAAGGCCTAACATGTCCATTTTTCCACCAGTAGTAAGCCTTTCCAGTTCTTAAACTACCCTACTGCTGAGCTTTCCTGCTAGTGAAAACAGTGGCAATTACATTGGCAAAGCTGCATGCTAATGCAGAAATTCACGGGAGTTTTTTTTATGTTAATTAGCCATATATTCCTCCTCAGAAATGTCAGGGGCTCCTAATTTGCACTGCTGAGTGAGTCAGAGAATTGCTCAGCTGCACAAACTACCACTGTTGGAAGAAAAAACAAGCATCACCAAAAGATGGTGTCTTCCCAGTCACTCTAATGGAAGTTGTCACTGTGCAGGTAACCCCAGCAAAGATGCGGGGGTGTGGTGTGTGTTAGTGTGTATGTGTGTATATGTGTATGTGAGTGTCTATAGGGGAATGAGTAAAGCTACATAAAAATAAACACATGTATGTGTGTGTATGTGCAATTATGTATCTCCCTGGATGATCACACTTGGAAGGATAAGGTGGGGAACTGAAAGTCTGGATAAGTGTCTGGGTAAATGGACAAACATGTCTGTGAGTGTGATCAACTGTGGGAATGCATGTGTGCAGACGTGTGGATGTGTGTTTATGTTGTTTTATGTGCATGTGTGTGTGTGTGTGTGTGTCTGTGAGTGTTCAGGTGTCTCCTTTGCCATTGTGATGTATGGGCCTCCAGGGAAAAAGCTACCACTAGCATGTCTGACAGTGCTAGTGTTAGCTAGAGTGTAGTAGTGAGATATACAAATTCACCAATAATGTGGTCTTTCTCACTGAGGTCATAGTTGACTGAATTTCGTTTTCTTACTGTTGCATAAATTGACCTATTTGCAGTAGGAAATATACACTAGTAGTGAGGCTCACTTTGGATCCTAGGGCAAGTATCTTCAAACAATAACATTAGTTAAAAAGGTAAGAAATGTAATTTCTTTTCTAGGCAATGTTATTGTGTAACAGCAATAACTCTTGTCAAGGTGTAAGTAATACAGTTTCACTCATGGCTTTGTCTGATCAGTTGGGCTTCTCCATCATGATCATACTACACCAGTCATGGGTAAATCCTTAATTTATCACACATGTTTACTACAACATAACCCAACTGGGTGTCTGAATTTTGTACAACACAATATTTATCATCCGCTTCTTCAAGCATTGGTTGTTTCTACCCATCAAACCTAGCTTGGAGAATAACGTTTTTATGATTTCTCTAGAACAATCATGTCTTAAAATTATTTCCCACAGTCTGTCATTAAACATTCATATTTTCTTGGATTCTTTAGGATGTGATATAGCTGTAAAACTGTCACAATTTGTATGCAAATGCCTTTACATAGCTTGTGTGTATATTTGGGTCAAAGCATTGAACTTTAAAACTTTAAAATTCTAGCAACTTCTTTGGATTAAACTGACTGTAACCTGGTACATAATTCCATTTTTCTTTTGGACATGATGGAATGCATGTCAAAAACTAAAGGGGTACTAATTAACCTTTTAAATGGATTCCCTATTCTCCTTAATAGTTTCATAGTTTCATTTTCTGTTAAACACATAAATAATTATATGTACCAGCAGGAAATAATTACTCTGTTAGATAGCATCAGCTTGCCAAAATTAAATCCTATATTGATTTGGAATAATTCTGCTATTGCACTGTAAAAGTATTTGTTAAAGTAATTTAATCGTTTAACCCTGTTTGGTTTATTCATTCCTATTATTTCTTAAGGTTACTGGATTGTGAAAATGGACAAGGAACGCAATCACTAGAAATCCAGTATAAATATACTTTTGCAAGTTATTTAATTTATAGATAATGCATTTATTAAAAATATGACCATTATTTTGGCTCATTAGCAAGGATCCATTGTCTGATAATTCTTTAGTAGAGCAGATGATCAGTATATAAACTCTGAAAACTATCACTGCAGCATAGAAAGCTCATATACTTTACATCAGTTTCAGTCATACATTTCAATCTGCAACTGTGTATTTGTAGATGTCAAACAGTTCTTATGAGCACAGAATTCAATTATCAGCAAATTGACTCATAAATGTATATTTAGGTAATTTGGAGTAATCCAGCATACAACAGTATAATCAAGGGTATACCAGTATAGTTGCATATATTAACATAACTAAATAAGTAAAATAGTGAGAATTGTATGTATTTATGTGTTATGCAGCACAGAGATATATCTGTTAGTACTAGGTATACCTATAAAAAAAAAACAAAAAAAAAAAAAACAAATAGATTTATTTCTCCATAGGTTAAAGTCATCTTCTTCATTCACATGGGAACTTGATGCTTGGATGGATATTCACAAATTCACCCCTCGATTGACTGGCATGATTGCAAGACTCAGTTGCCTTGCATTTTCTGTGATCCTATGATCGTAAGAGTATAAGGCAGTACACACTAGAAAATACAGCTATATGAAGTGAAGTGTAGGAATGAAAGTACATTGTATATGCTTTGTACAAACATGTCCATGTATTGTTAATTAAAATTACTAAATAGATAAGAGCAGTGACTACCCTGTGACTACATTCTGTGAAATGGTTCCTAAATTAACAGCTCCATAATGAGTCTGTCCATGTTCAGTCATACGGGATACAAGACGACCCCCTCCCCACAGAGACAGATTGGGTAAAATGTTAAAATAATTTGTTAGCACACATGCTGTATTTTCAGTGCAGTATCACATAGTGTAAGTCAAACCACTCCTGTCCTTTGAAATATTCAGCTAATCTGGAATAGTCAGTTAACTCTCCTTTGAAATATTCAGTTAATCTGGAATAGTCAGTTAACTCTCCTTTGAAATATTCAAACTAATAAACATGGACAATCTAAAAACTCTTCTTCTAGACCAGGTCGTTGAACTTTTCAACTCAACTTTCTTAGCTACCCTTAACTCTCAAGCCCCCCCCCTAGAACAAAACGTATAAAAACTAACTCAGCCCCCTGGATTATTAAAGACACCAAAATACATATGAAACAAAGGGACAAGACCTGGAAACTTTACCATCGTAATAAGAACCCAGACGCCCTTCTTAAATATAAACAACTCCGTAACCTGGCCAAAAAACATATTATACAGGATAAAAAAATCATACTATACCAAACTTTAATCTAATCATTCCAAAAATCCCAAAAAATTCTGGAAGTCCATCAACTCTCTTCTCAACCCTGTTACTAAAAACAATCTTTGCCCTGACACTAGTAAGTCTAACCCAGAAATAACCACGCTATTCAACTCCTTCTTTACTGACTCCATAATAGAGCTCACCAAAACCTTCCCAAACAACAACTCCTCCCCCCTACTCAAACCCTCTCCTCCACCACCCATCCCCTTCTCTTCTCCTATCTTTCATCTCAAACCCATTTTCACCTCATATATAACTAAACTCCTCTCTAAGCTTAAGCCAGGCTCCAATGACCCTGACAACATCCCCTCACTCTTTCTAAAACTCACAACAGATGGTATCACCATCCCTATTAGCATTCTCATTAAGAGATCCATACAGGAATCTTATGTCCCTAAACTCTGGTGTGCAACCTTCATCCTACCCCTCCACAAAGGAGGCAAAAATAATAGCATCTCCAACTTCCAGCCCATAGCCATTCTCTCACCTATTTCAAAAATACTTGAGAAATGTATCCACCTCCAACTCATGCCATTCCTTACAAATAACCAACTCCTCACCCAAACTCAACATGGATTTCATTCTGGCCATAGCAAAATAACTGCTCTCCTCTCTTTCCTAGACATAGTAAATCATGCCTGTGACTCTGGAGAACTTGTATCCACAGTCCTCCTTAACCTCTCCAAGGCTTTTCATACTGTCTCCCATTCCCATCTCCTAAACCACCTTGCTAATCTTAATCTCTCACACAACACTCTTACCTGGTTCAGCAGCTACCTCTCTGACCGATCTTAGGTCGTAAAATGGAAAACTGACACCTCAACGTTCCTCCCAACCACAACCGGAGTCTCCCAGGGATCCATACTCGGCCCAATGCTCTTTAATAGCTTTATTAATGAATTCCACACAGCCATTCCTAACACCAAGATAGTTCAATACACAGACAACTCAACTCTAGTCTGCTCTGCTTCTAACCTTCACGTACTCCAAACAAAAACCCAAACTGCTTTGTCTACCACTGAGAACTGGATGCTTCAAAATCCTCTCTCTCTAAATGCCAACAAATCTAAAATTCTTCTATTCTCTCCCTCTAAATATCACCCTCTTGACAAAACCTCCTTCAACATTATCAGCCATGCCAACTCCACTGTTGAAGTTGTTCCTTTTGCTAAACTTCTTGGGGTCACTATTGATGAACACCTAAAATTCGATACCAATATTCAACTAAACATTAAGAAAACACATCAGAAACTTGGCATGCTGTACAGGAACTCCCACTTTCTATCCCCTTCCACAACACAGACCATTGCCACTAACTACTTACTACCATCTCTGATGTATGGTGCCCCCTACTAACCAACCTGTCTTCCTCCATCTCCTTTAAACGGGAATCCTGTTACAACAAAATCTCAAAGTTTGCCACCAAGTCCCAGCACTCTACCCACCACTGCATACCTCTCCACCTGCTGCAATGACTAGAACTTCCCAACTACCTGGACTACCTCCAACTCACTACAGCCCACAAGCTCATTTTTAAACCCACTAAGTGCCCTGCACTAACATCTTACCAATACACACCCCTCACAGAACTATAAGATCTGCTCACCAAAATCTCATTTCTGTATACAAACCAAACCATCCCTCAGGTCAGCTTCTCCTATCCTTTGCCTTAGCCAAAAATGGAACTCTCTTCCTCCCTCTCTAAGAATTTCTGAAAACTTTGATCACTTCAAAACCCAGCTCCATTCCTACCTCTCCAATAACAGGAAGTGCATTTGCACTCTCCCTACCTAATCCTGCCTAATACATGAATACATAAATACACATAAAGTACCTTCCACCTTACCCAATAGGAGTTCAGTCTTATTTACTGTTTTCTTACAAATGTTTCTTTCATAGCATTCTCAGAAGATTGAAAACCTCAGTACAACGGTGACTCTGTATTATCGATCTCTAATTGTATTTACATGTAAATATGCATTGTATACTATACTGTGTTGATATTCTACTGTGCTTATGTTTTACTACATAATTTTTACTAATTGTTTAATTGTTACTATGTCTACTATGTTTTGTGGAGCTTTTCTCCCCGGGCCTCCACTGAAAACGGGCTCCTTGAGCCCAGTGGACCTCCCCGGTCATCAGACTGAAAATAAATAAATAAATAAAATAAATTCAGCTCATCTGGAATATTCAATTAACTCTCCTTTGAAATATTCAGTTAATCTGGAATAGTCAGTTAACTCTCCTTTGAAATATTCAGTTAATCTGGAATTGTCAGTTAACTCTCCTTTGAAATATTCAGCTAATTTGGAATAGTCAGTTAACTCTCCTTTGAAATTTTCAGATAATCTGGAATAGTCAGTTAACTCTCCTTTGAAATATTCAGTTAATCTGGATAGTCAGTTAACTCTCCTTTGAAATATTCAGATAATCTGGAATAGTCAGTTAACTATCCTTTGAAATATTCAGCTAATCCGGAAGAGTCAGTTAACTCTCCTTTGAAATATTCAGATAATATGGATTAGTCAGTTAACTCTCCTTTGAAATATTCAGTTAATCTGGATGGTCAGTTAACTCTCCTTTGAAATATTAATCTAATCTGGAATAGTCAGTTAACTCTCCTTTGAAATATTCAGCTAATCTGGATAGTCAATTAACTCTCCTTTGAAATATTCAGCTAATCTGGAATAGTCAGTTAACTCTCCTTGTCAATTTAGTATTACTGTGCTAGAAATTAATGCTGACATTGATGTTGTTTCACCAGGCATGCACGATCTTACAGTTCAATGCAAGATTGCTTTAAAGAAACATGGTTTGCAGTCGGATTCTAATACAAGATTATCGCTAGGTATAAGTCAAACAAATTTTGAATTTATAAGGCAATATATTTTCTTTCAAAGGAGCAGACTGCATCTGGTATGATAAAAGAAAAATAGCTGTAGTTGTTAACATTTATCAAAACATTGCCACTCTTTTAGGAAGCAGCATTTAAAAATATTGGTGCTAAACTCCTCTTTAAATATCTAATGTTTAAAGGTGCTAATTTTTTGACAGATCCTGGATAAAACTGAAGTTGTCAACCAAAGCAACACCTGATCCTGAGAACATTTTTGGAATTACAAATAAATCTGAAATGCAGCTAGACGATTGGCTGGGTTTCAGTGTACTGGCAGTGGAATAGACAAGATTTAATTTAACATCTGCCCAAGACATCCAAATGTCAGAGAAGTATGCTCACAAAGATGAATCTGGCCCGTGGAGAAATAAACCTACTGAATAAGCAAGTGATGGCAGGCGTGTGTCTGCTGCATACAGATGTCAGGACTGAGTGTGCATTCAGCATAATAATGAAAGGTAAAACTAAGCTGAGGCAAACTGCAAGCATAAAAGCATTGAATTCATTGCTGGATATACAAAAATGGAGAAACAGTATTTTTTTCTCTAAGGATTATTAGCCAAACAATATCATAAAGAGTGCAAACAGTGACAATAGTTACACAGAATATTGATCAATATATGTTTGATTGGGATGCTTGATAACTCGAACCAAAACAAATGCGTCAGACAGCCATTTCAGAATTGAGTTGTTTCTGAAACAAAGATGTTGTTTGTGATGCTACAGAGTGTTATTGTTTTGTTTGTTTTGTTACAAAGCATGATAATGATAGTAATAACACCCATTTCTTAACCAGGTAGGCCCATAGTCCCTTTACAGGGGGGACATGGGAGAAAAATCTCATTAAGTGACTTACTCATGGTCACACAGCAGGCGAACAAGAGCTGAGAAAATGAAACCCTATACCACAGGTACTACAAATCACAGCTTTAACCCTCCACACCAACTGACAGACAAGCATCAGTTTTATATCTACCCAAGACATCAAAATGTCAGGAAGTATGTTCACAATGTGGAATCTGGGATGTGGAGAAACAAACCCACTAAGTAAGTCCTGAACAGCACTGTAAACTTGTGCATGCCAGCATCACATCTTATATGTCTCTTCCAAGATTTTTCACTAAGTTCAGGACAAGTCAACAGGCCAGCACTTTCCCACTTCTATCTATCTATCCATCTATCTATCTATCTATCTATCTATCTATCTATCTATCTATCTATCTATCTGAGTTTATTATTTTTTATCCAATACTCTTTTCATCTACTCACAAAATATATAAAAATATTCATCTAAAGCACACATAGTTGAATCATATTTTATTTAAAACTTCATATACAGCAAATACTTCTCCAAAACTTCATTTCTTGCAGGGGACAAGCCCTTCCTGCACCTGGCTGCCATCCTCTTAATTTAATATATTGACTTCATAACTGTAGCACCATGGAGAAAAGAGAAAACTCCTGACACAGTGAATCACTGTTGGTGCACAAATTCAAACTTTTCAATTCAGAGATACAACATAAAAGTAGGCATTGGCATGGCACAAATACTGACGACACTAAATTTGCATTGCAATTCCTATGATCCAAATCTACATCAACAGTAATTTTCTATAGTCTTACACACTTTATCAAATGTGATTCAGTCATTTGTGTATTTGATGAAATGAATTTTAGGTCATTTGTGCTACTTATTTTTGTAGATATATATGTGTGTGTGTGTGTGTGTGTGTGTGTGTGTGTGTGTGTGTGTGTGTGTGTGTGTGTGTGTGTTTGTGTGTGTGGGTGTGTGTATGTGTGCATCTGTGCATATATTTGTTTGTTTGTTTGTGTCTTTCGACTTTTCCCGGTTAGGGGTCGCCACAGCGGAACTCCGGTCCGCTAATGATTGGTAGTTGATTTTTACGTGCCGAGTTACCAGCCCTGATGCATAACTTTCAACGAAGGTACACCCATTCACGCATGTCTCCACACGGAAGACGCTCTAGCTGAGAATTGAACCGGACAGCGTCTTACTGTGAGGTGGCAACGCTACCGCAGCACCACCACCACGGGTTTGCATCTGTGTATATAATAAATATATATATATATATATATATATATATATATATATATATATATATGTATGTGCAGTTCATCAGACCTTTAAAGTATCATTTACAGGGTCTGTTACTTCACAGTGCTGCATTTTCAATGCCCTGCTTACTTTTCATTTCAAAAGTTGCTGCTTAACAGTTTATAGACAGATGTCAGACCTTGCTTGTCGCTTTTATTTTGATTGTCAAAATTTCATTGAGTTCATTGTAGATTATATCAAGATCTCTAATAAAAAACTAGAAGTTGAAAACCCATGCTGTGTTTCTTACATCTACCTTATGATAACATCTCTTTACTTACCTTGCCCGAGCAGGCATTACATTGTCTTTCACAACACTATAATGTGACAGTTACACGCCCGCATGTTTTAAAGCAAAGCCTGCCTTTAGAATTCAAGAACTGTATTATATATACTGCTATTCAGTTGACAGAATCTGTCACTTGTAGATATTGCCATCTGTCTAATTAAATCCTCTGCAGTTTCATTCAGTAAGGGCCAATTATGTGGTCAGTTTTGGAGGTCTACTTCAGAAATAAATAGAATCAGTTATAACAGATATTAGCTGTAATGTGCTGTCTTGTGTTATTAAATATTAAGCCTGAATAATTTAGAACATTATCATTATCAAAGGCTCTTGTATTAATTTTTGTTAATGTCTAATCATTTAGTCCATTCTTTAAGTAGCACAGCCATCTAAAAATATTCATGCTTTATTTGCATACATTTTGTACTAATCTACCATATATTTCTCAGCAAATTACCTTCCATAGAATATACTTCCTGAGATTTAGCACCATCCACAATGTATAAATGTTTTCCATTACTTGCTGACTGTCCTTGTTTTAATTTTTCATCACTGGAATGAGTTTCTGTACTACTCATCCACACAACTTAGTATGTCCACTGGTACTTTTCCATTACATGTTTCAACTAGATTATTTAAGGAATTTCAGTGGATTCCCCAGCTAGGTCTAAAATAATGTACCGAATAGTGCCTGGCATCTTTATTATAACATTGTTACACAAATCTTTGAAACTACAGAAGAATAAGACACTTCAGAAGTGCAGATGATTTTTTTTTTAATTTAGAATGAAAATAATTATGTATAGATTGTTTTTTTCTATAGAAGAACCACCTTATTGTCATTGACATTAACTTGGCTTGCCCTCTGTTTTAAGTGCTGGCACACTTTTCTAACTGTACTATCTGTACAGTTGACTGTTGCTCACATTTAAGAGGAGACCTTATTCAGGTATTGCAGGCATTTAGAGACAACTCTATCTGGGAGTGTGTGGGGTTATTAAAAACTAGTAGAGAATCATTAAACAACCTGTGTAAAAGGTACAACAAACAGAAGTATACCAGATGAATGAAGGCCGAGTTAGTACAGAATATAATCCAACAGGCAAAAAAAGCTCGACAACCATAGCTGACACGTATAAAACTTTATATATTTATATATTTTTATAAATAGAAAAACAATAAAAAACAAACAAGTAAAAGGTCAGTGCTTTCATGGCTGGAAGTCACTTCTTCAGACCATAAACTCCATACAAACTGTAGCACTTTTAAAAGTACAAGTTACCCAATCAGAAAAACCAATCAGGTCGCATGGTTACTCAGGAAGTGGTAGGGCAAAACCATTCATAAGACCACTCTAAAAATTATAACATCAATGCCTTAAGCCACATGCTTGTAAAACTGCTGGTTTGGTAGAAGCATTATTATTCTAACAAAATAATCCCCCCAAATTCAGCACGTTCACTAATGTTTCTGATACCTCCTCCTCTAATGGTACATTCACTGTCCTCTAAAACAGTAAACTTAAAACAACGAACAGAGCCAGAATCAGATACATATTTAGCTAAAGCATTTGTAAGTTTTTTGTTGCGAATGTCCCCTGCATGTTCAGATATTCTGTCTTTCAGAATCCGGTTTATTTTTCCTACATAAAAACTGCTGCATGCTTGACATTTTGCATAATAAATCACATTCAAACTCCTGCAGTCAGCATAAAAGTCAAACTGGCTTTGATAGCGCAAAGACGATGTCTAATAAAGCTTGTAGTCAAAATATGTTTGCATGCTTGACAAGATCGACATGAAAAAGTACCTGTATGATCCAACAAAGGAAAACAGTTGCATTTGCTATATTTATAGCATAGTTCTCTTTTTAAAGATTTATTATTGAGAAATGAAAAACTCTGTGTAGGTCCTGGTGCCCCTCTGACCATTTCCTCTGTCATCAGAACTGGCCAGTTATTTTTCATAATCTTACAAATCACTCCTACATTGCTTGAGTATGCAAGTACTACTTGAGGGGTGACAGTTTGTCTGTCTGACCTATTAAGTGCTACTTCATTATATTCCTTAAAATAGAGTTGTGCAGTACTTTCCCTTAGGGGAACGTCCTTCAGATACTACTTCATCTACTTCCTTGCAAGAGTAGCATCTTGCCAAGAACCATTCCGAGATCTCTGTTAGTACTTCATCTGCACTGTTCTCCATATTGTGAAGCCTCAATATTCTCAGCAACTGACCCTTCAGTACATTCCAAGTGATGTGTCTAGAGTGCATGCTGGTTTTATGCAAAATGTTGTTCTTTAAGGCTGTTGTTCTTTTACGACTTTCTAAAAATCTTAGTCTCTATTTTGCCACATACATCCTTGGATACAGTAACATCTAAAAAGCAATTGATTCACTTTTGAAGTGATGAGTAAATCTTAGAAAGGTAGTTGTGGTATGTAAATAATCAACAAAAGATGAAAGAGTATCAGATGTACCTTTCATTACCAAAAAAGATGTCATCCACAGAATGTCTATAGTAGCTGATGTCATCCACAAATGGATTATTCAAATAAATAAATTCATATTCCCGTTGAGCTAAGACCAAATTCAGATACAAATTCACACATGCTGTGGAAATTGTCATCCCAACGCACTGTAGATAAAAAGCATATTTGAAGATAAACACATTATTCTCTAGGACGAGTTCAATAAACATACATATCAAAATCACTTTGTTTGTAGAAAAGTCAAGGTTGCCAACTTCATTCAGAACGACAGCAAAAAGTGAATTAATGTCAACGGTAACCAGAAGTAGTTGCTTATTGTACCAAGCATAAAAGTCATGCAAAAAAATTTTTGAATCTTTAAAGATGCTGGGTACACCATCTAAAATAGGATGCAAGGATTTTTCCACAAAAATGATAATGCCTCTGTCACCCATCCTCTGCTAGAGACAATTGGTCACATGGGGGGGGGGTCACTCAAATATTTGTGCACCTTAGGTAGCCCATATAAAGCAGCTATACCTGGATGCTCAGTTGAAAAATAATTTTACAAGTCTTGAGAAATCAGGCCAGTCATATGCAAATCAAAAACATAGAACTCAACCTTATTAATCAGACGTTCAACCTGTTGTTTCAGGAGGGTCATATATGTGTTTGCATCATCTAACATTTGATGCATCTTAGTAAGGTAATGCTCTTTGTCCACAAGGACTATACCTCCACCTTTATCGGCTGGACGTATCTCAAGACAAGGATTTTCACTTAATGTCTTTAGTGCATTATATTCACCTGGAGACATATTGAAAAAGGAGGCTCTGTCATGAAGTGCAGAACTTTTTACGTAAATCTTTCTCACAAATATTAACAATGATATCAATCAATGGATGCATATTGGGCATAAAGGAATATGATTTCTTAAAGCAATTGGATTGTATTTTGTGCTAACTCAATTTTCATTCATCTGTTATACTTCTATTTGTTGCTCATCTTTGTTGTTTGGTTTTACCCGTGAAACATGGGTAAAGGGCATGATTTGAAAGTTGGATAGAATCCAAATAGGACTTAACGTTTCTGGTATAGATCGTTTGCAATGACTGCTGTCTTTTGAAGCTAATCTATTGCTTTATATGCCTACAAATGCTTCTTCTGCAGACACCATAATGGATTTAAATACATTTGAAGCATGTATGGTTGTACTGAAGGCGCTAGAGAATAAGCTGTTCAAATTTAGTTGTCTTCAGTGGCAACACCTACATTTAGAAGCTGCAGTTCATCATAAGTTCGAACCACGAGGGTTAGGCATTCTGAAGATGCCTACTTATGGTAGAAGTTATCCTGAACTGCTGAAATGCTGGCAATCAATTAACTTACAGGTGAGCTTTGATTCTCTGAAGCTTCATATTAACTTTTTTTTTAAAACCTTAAGAAGAACCTTTCTTATGTGAGATTAAGAAATTACAAACAGGCATAATGAGTAAATTTGTTTCTGAACTACATAAAGCCTACATAAATGATTTATTTGACAACACTTTAGCTTATGACTCAAGACTGCAAATGGCAAAAAGTAAGAAACTACAAAGAGATTTACTTGATTTCAGTAAAGGCAATGTTTATTCGTGGCCTTGTGACAGATCCAGCACTGCAGACACTACTGATGGTTCTACACAGGAAGAAGAAGTTATTACATCTGATAACAGTATTACACAGGCCCAGGATACTAGTGAGGCAACCAATAGTACTAATGGCTCTTTAACGTGAAACATGGGTGAGGGGCATAATTTGGAACTTGGATAAAATCCTAATAGGACTTGCATTTCTGGTATGGATCATTTGCAATGACTGCTGTCTTTTGAAGTTAATCCATCGCTTTATATGCCTGCAAATGCTCCTTCTGCTGACTCCAGAATGGATTCACATACATTTGAAGCATTTATGGTTGTATTGAAGGAGATAGAGAATAAGCCATTCATATTTAAGTGTTTGCAATGGCAACACCTACATTTAGAATCTGCAGTTCATCATAAGGTCTTACCAAGAGGGTTACGCATTCTGAAGATGCCTACTTATGGTACAAGTTATCCTGAACTGCTGAAACACTGGCAATCGATAACATACAGGTGAGTTTTGATTACATGAAGCTTCTTACTAACTTTTTTAAACCTGAAGTTATGCGAGATTCATTTGCTTCTGAACAACATAAAGCTTACTTGGATGCTTCATTTGACTATGTTTTAGCTTATGAGTCAAGACTGCAAATGACAAAAAGGAAGAAACGACAAAGAGATTTACTTGATTTTATTAAAGGCAATGTTTTTTCCTGTCCTCATGACAGAACCAACACTGCAGGCACTACTGATGGTTCTGCACATGAAGAAGAAGTTGTTACATATAATAACAGTATTACACAGGTGCTGGATACTAGTGAGGCAACCAATAGTACTTATGGCTCTTTAACAGTTCATCCACCTGAAGTAATTCTGCCTGGTACTTTTTCAGCTCCCCATTTTTCACTCTTAGAACCTCTACTTTTAGAAACAGATTACAGGAGGGGCTGGTCCTGAAGTCGACCAAAAAGGGAATATATTCTCTCCTTGAACCAGAGCAACAGTGTAGCCCAGACAAATACAAGGAACAAGACTAAAAAAATGGAATTTTTTATATTTCATCTTTTGATTTGACTTGTGATAAAGAGTCTGTTGAACAAAGGCCTGTCCTTTATATCAGCCGAGAAATCAAATACTACTGATTCTATTATTGATTTGAAATTATTTGCCAGAAATGCTAATTTAAGCTTAATGTTTCCTCAACAAGAAACTTCTGCCTCCAATTGTTTTAAGAAACCAAGCTCCTTTATGCCCAATATGCATCCATTTATTGATATATTTGTTAATCTTTGCAAGAATCATTTACATAAAAGTTTTGCACTTCATGATATAGCCTATTTTTCAATATGCCTCCAGGTGAAAATAATGCATTAAAGACATTTGTGAAAATCCATGTCTTGAGATTTGTCCAGCCAATAAAGGTGGAGGTATAGTCCTTATGGACAAAGAGCTTTACCTTACTAAGATGCATCAAATGTTAGATGATGCAAACACCTATATGCCCCTCCTGAAACAACAGGTTGAAGGTCTGATTAATAAGGTTGATTTCTGTGTTTTTGATCTGCATATAACTGGCCTGACTTCTCTAGACTTATATAATTATTTTTCAACTGAGCATCCAGTTATACCTGTTTTATATGGGCTACCTAAGGTGCACAAGAATTTGAATGACCCCTCACGCATGACCAATTGTCTCTAACAGGAGATAGGTGACAGGGGCATTATCTGCTTTTGTGGAAAACCACTTGCATCCTATTTTAGATGGTATACATAGCATCCTTAAAGATACAAAAACTTTTTTGTATGACGTTTATGCTTGGTGCAAAGAACTTGAGAATACGGAGCAACTCCTTTTTACTGTCATTCCAAATGACGTTGGCATTGGATATATTACAGTCTTTTTGTTCAGGAACAGTGATTTTCTATAAAGTGACTTTGATATGTATGCTTCTTGACCTAGTCCTTGAGAATAATGTGTTTATCTTTGAAGATGCATTGGGGTGGCAATGGGCACAGCGTGTGCATATTTGTTTGCAAATTTGGTCTTAGCTCAGTGATAATAGGAATTTATTCAAATTATCCATTTGTGGACAACATCAGTTACTATAAACATTTTGTGGATGACATATATGGTAAGGTACATCTGATACTCTTTCATGTTTTGTTTATTATTTATACACCACAACTACCTTTCTACAATGTATTCATCATTTCTTGAGTGAATCAATTGATTTTTTAGATGTTACTGTATCCAAGGATGTGTGTGGCAAAACAGAGAGTAAGATCTTTAGGAAGTCTTGCAAAAGGAGCAACATTTTGCATAAAACCAGCATGCACTCCAGACACGTCACTTGGAATGTACTGAAGAGTCAGTTGCTGAGAACATTGAGGCTTCACAATATGGACAATAGTACAGATGAAGCACTAACAGAGATCTCTGAATGGTTCTTGGCAAGAGGCTACTCTTGTAAGGAAGAAGATGAAGTATCTGAAGTACGTTTCCTAAAGGAAACTACTGCACAATCTTATTTTTAGGAATATAATGAACTAGCACTTAATAGGTCAGATAGACAAACTGTCACCACTCCAGTTGTACTTACAAACTCAAGCAATGTAGGAGTGATTTGTGAGATTATAAAAAAAGAACTGGCCACTTCTGATGACAGATACAAAGGTCAGAAGGGCACTAGGACTCGCATCGAATTTTTCATTTCTCAGTAGTAAATCTTTAAAAGGGAACTGTGCTATAAGTATACCAAATGCAACAGTTTTACTTTGTCAGATCATACAGGTGCATCTCTATGTCGATTATGTTAAGCATGCAAACATATTTTGACTACAAGCACTATTGGATATCCTTCTTTGTGCTATCAAATCCAGTTTGACTTTTATGGTGACTGCAGGAGTTTGGATGTGATTTACTATGCAAAATATCAAGAATGCAGCAGTTTTTACGTAGGAAAAACAAACCAGATTGTAGTTTGTGCTAACTCGACCTTCGGTAATCTGGTATACTTCTGTTTACTGTTCATCTTTGTTGTTTGGTTTTACCAATGAAACATGGCTGAATCACATGATTTGGAACTTGGATATAATCCTAATAGGACTTGGTTTTCCGGTATGGATTGTTTGCAATGACTGCTGTCTTTTGAAGCTAATCCATTCCTTTATGTGCCTACAAATGCTCCTTCTGCTGACTCCAGAATGGATTCAAACACATTTGAAGTACTTATGGTTATATTGAAGGCGCTAGAGAATAAGCTTTTCAAATTTAAGCGTCTTCATTGGCAACACCTACATTTAGAAGCTGCACTTCATCATAAGGTCATACCACGAGGGTTACGCATTCTGAAGATGTCTACCTATTTTATTTATTTATTTATTTTATTTTACATTTGTTGACTGGGATTGTCTGACTGAGCTGAGTAGCCCTTTCTCAGCAGAGGCCCGGGGAGAAAAGCTCCACAATATTACATTATGTTTTAAAAAGAAAGACAAATGACTAAAAATAGGTTTTACAGAGAATAGTCAACACAAAGACAATTAGAGAAATATAATTTTCAGAATCTCACTACAGAAGATAGTCAACAAAAGTGAAACAATCATATATCACAATTTATTTTTATGTCTGTTATACTGTTAATGGTACTAGTTACCCTGAACTGCTGAAACGCTGACAGTTGATTGACTTACAGGTGAGCTTTGATTACATGAAGCTTCTTATAACTTTTTTAAACCTGAAGAAGAACGTTTATTTTGTGAGATTAAGAAATTACAAACAGGCATAATGAATAAAATTGCTTCTGAACAACGTAAAGCGTACTTGGATTATTTATTTGACGATGTTATAGCTGACAAGTCAAGACTGCAAATGACAAAAAGGAAGAAACTACAAAGAGATTTACTTGATTTTAGTAAAGGCAATGTTTTTTTTTCTGTCCTCGTGACAGAACCAATACTGAAAACACTATTGATGGTTCTACACAAGAAGAAGAAATGATTATATCTGATAACAGTATTACACAGTCCCAGGATACTAGTGAGGCAACCAATAGTACTAATGGCTCTTTAACAGTTCAACCACCTGAAGTAACTGTACCTAGTACTTCTTTAGCCCACCATTTTTCGCTGATAGAGCCTCTACCTATAGGGACAGATTACATGAGGGGGCGGTCCCTAAGTTGACCAAAAAGTGGATGCATTCACTCCTTAAACCAGGGCAGCAAAGTATCCAGGATAAATGCAAGGGACAAGACTCAAAAAACTTAATTTTTAATATTTCATCTTTTGATTTGACTTGTGATCAAACAAAGGCCTGTCCTTTTTACCAGCCAAGAAATCAAATACTACTGATACTATTTGTTGCTCGTCCAGTCAGGATAAAATAGATGAGTCTTTGTGGGTTCTGTTGAAGCAGCTTTATTATATACAAATACATCAGGAGTGAGGCTTAATAACTTTAACTTAAACAAACGTATAAACAAACTAGCTGTTACACTCATACATGCTTACTGTCTGGCTGTACTCTCAAAATGGCACTGAAGTTAGCATGTGTTTGTTATTTATATGCATGTGCTGACCTTGAAATGATTCTTCAAGGTACAACACACACACATTATTCTACACTATTATTGATTTGAAATCATTCACCAGAAATGCTAATTTAAATTTAATGTTTTCTCAACAAGAAGCTTCTGCCAACAATTGCTTTAAGAAACCATGTTCCTTTATGCCCAATATGCACCCATTGATTGATATATTTGTTAGTCTTTGGAAGTTTGATTTACATAAAAGTTCTGCACTTCATGAGCTTCCTTTTTCAATATGTCTCCCAGTAAATATAATGCATTAAAGACATTACGTGAAAATCCTTGTCTTGAGATTTGTCCAGCTGATAAAGGTGGAGGTATAGTCCTTATTGACAAAGAGCATTACCTTACTAAGATGCGTCAAATGTTAGATGATGCAAACACCTATATGACCCTCCTGAAACAACAAGTTGAAGGTCTGATTAATAAGGTTGAGTTCTATGTTTTTGATTTGCAAATGACTGGCCTGAATTCTCTAGACTTATATAATTGTTTTTCAACTGAGCATCCAGTTATACCTGTTTTATATGGGCTAGCTAAGGTGCACAAGAATTTGAATGCTCACCCCCATGCGACCAATTGTCTCTAGCAGAGGATGGTGACAGAGGCATTATCTATTTCTCCGGAAAAATCCTTGCTTCCTATTTTAGATAGTGTATTTAACATCCTTAAAGATAAAAAAAAAATTGTGTGACTTTAATGCTTAGTGCAAAGAACTTGAGAATACTGAGCATTATTTTTTTTTATTTTTTGGCAAGTGTTTGTATAATACTGAGCAACTATTTCTGGTTACCCTTGACAATAATTCACTTTTTACTGTCATTTTGAATGACATAAGCATTGAATATGAGCCTTTTTTTGAGGAACAGTGCCTTTCTACAAAGTGATTTTGATATGTATGCTTCTTCAACTCGTCCTAGAGAATTATGTGTTTATCTTCGAAGATGCTTTTTATCTATAGTGCGTTGAAGTGCCAATGGGCACAGCATGTGCAAATTTGTATGCAAAATATGTCTTAGCTCAATGGGAATATGAATTTGTTTATTTGAATAATCCATTTCTGGACATCAGCTGCTATAGATGTTTTCTGGATGACATATTTTTGGTATGGAAAAGTACATCTGATACTTTTTCATCTTTGTTGATTATTTACATACTTTCTAAGATTTACTTATCACTTCCTGAATGAATCAATTGATTTTTTAGATGCTACTGTATCTAAGGATGTATGTGGCAAAATAGAGACTAAGATCTTTAGGAAATCTTGCAAAAAGAACAAAATTTTGCATAAAACCAGCATGCACCTCAGACATGTCACTCAGAATGTCCTGAAGGGTCAGTTGCTCAGAACATCGAGGCTTCACAATATGGACAATAGTGCAGATGAAGCACTACCAGAGATGCCTGAATGGTTCTTGGCAAGAGGCTACTCTTGTAAGGAAGTAGCTAAAGCAGTGTCTGAAGTACGTTCCCTAAAGGAAAGTACTGCATGACCCTATTTTTAGAAATATAATGAAGTAGCACTTAACAGGTCAGATAGACAAATTGTCACCCCTCGAGTTGTACTTGCATACTCCATCAATGTAGGAGTGTTTTGTGAGATTATGAAAAAGAACTGGCCAGTTCTGATGACAGGTGAAATGGTCAGAAGGGCACTAGGACCCACACCAAGTTTTTTGTTTCTCAATAATAATTTTTTAAAAATAGAACTGTGCTATAAATATACCAAATGCAACAGTTTACCTTTGTTGGATCATACAGGTATTTTTCTATGTTGATCTTGTCAAGCATGCAAACATATTTTGACTACAAGCTCTATTCGACATCCCTCTTTGTGCTATCAAATCCACTTTGACTTTTATGCTGACTGCAGGAGTTTGAATGTGATTTATTATGTAAAATGTCAAGTGTGCAGCAGTTTTATGTAGGAAAAACAAACTGGATGCTGAAATACAGAATACTTGAACATGTTGGAGACATTCACAACAAAAAACTTACAAATGCTTTAGCTAAACATGTATCTGATTCTGGCTCTGCTCATTGTCTTAAATTTACTATTTTAGAGTGCATTGAACGTACCATTAGAGGAGGGAATATCAGAAACATTTCTGAATGTGCTGAACTTATGTGATTATTTTATTAAAAGCAGATGTGCCCCGTGGTTTGAATAATAATGTTTCTATAAAACCAGTTTTACAAGCATGTGGCTTAAGGGATTGATTTTATTATTTTCTAGAATGGTCTTATGAATGGTTTTGCCCTACCACTTCCTGAGTAGCCATGTAACCTGATTGTTTTTTTTCTGATTGGGTAACTTGTACTTTTAAAAGTGCTACAGTTTGTATGGAGTATTATGGTCTGAAGAAGCGGCCTCCAGCCATAAAAGCGCTTACCTTTTAATTGTTTGCTTTTTTTTTAATTGTTTTTCTATTAAAGTTTTATACGTGTCAGACCTGGTGGTTGAGCTTGTTTTTATCTGTTGGGTCATATGTACCATACAGGCAGGTCGCTGGGTCCCATGCTGTATTTATTATACCACAGGACAAGGTGACTCTGTTATCAGACTAATAAACTATAGGTATTGCACCCTCTTCCTATCTAGTAACTGTTGAGTGTTTAGGTATTTTCAATGTTAATGCAGCAGCAGTGATACAGTGCAGAGTCACATTCACCTAATTACTGCTGATCATCTAGTTTACCTTTGTTGAGCTCTAACAATTTAAATAATGTCAGCGTGGTCAGCTAGGTGACTAGTGAAAAGCAGCTAAGTGTCTTGATACCTGTAAAATGAGAAAAAATAACATTTCTGAGCATTCTTCAATGCTTCAACCAGTACTGATATAAGCATTCATTAAAGAAATACAGATGTAACCAACCACAGTACTGGCCATTGCAATGTCATAGCAAATATCTACAAACAATACCTCGTCAAGACCAGAAATGTAAACTAGCATGAAGTGATGTGGGCACTTAATTATTTTTGCCTTGTAAGACTTAACAAAATAGCCTATTATGGTTGAGTGCTGAGATGAGATAAGTTATCAGAGGAAAAGAAACATTGTAGCTGCCAAAATTACTGTGAATCTGTTTAACATAAGCCATAGTCTACATACAAACTTCACTCAGAGATTTCTGCATCCCTTTGAATGCACCATCTGTGTGCACTATGCTTCTCTGTATGACACCCACAGGTAAACAGAAAACAAATTTAAACAGTCTGTCCCTTGCTGCTTCCTTTGCAACAATCCTTGTTACTGTCTGATAGCATTTTCCTTCTGTGTCAAGTGCAATGCCTACTGTTCATGATTTTGTAGCAAGTTTCCCTTAGTTCCTAAAATGTCTTTTTTTTTATGAAATCCACATTAATTCAGTTAAAATATTAGAAAACTTAATTACAGCTGCAGTTATGAATATAAGCAATGCTTAAATCTTTGCATAAATATAAAGAAATGATGCAGGTAAATTTCACTGCGTTGTGTTATTGGAGACCCAACATATACATGGCATGCTACTGCAGAGATTTAATACTTAGTTATCGTTATGTGCTTATATTTTAAAAGCATAACAATGTTTCTGTTCCTACAAACACATCCAAAACTGAATAAATACAGGCAAATGTAGGGTATCATTGTAAAGGTAAAAGCTAGGTGAATAACCTTGCTAGCAATAGCCTGGGACTAGCATTTAAGGTTACTGAGAAGTAACAGTTGGGAAATATTTTGCTGCTTTGCAGCAACAAAACATACCATTTCTATGTTCAAAATGAAACACAAAATCTGGATCAGGTTTTTTAAGAGTTTTAGAACCCACACTATTATAAGCATAGAACATTTTTAGAATATTGAACAACCATGCATTTTTACATTTTTGTTGCACCTACAGTTTGTGAGACATTAACCTATCCTTGATGTAAGGTTAGGAAAAATATATTTAAAAAAAAAACTATCAGGACTAGACAGGCATCTTTGTAAAAGTCTTTAGGCATCAGGTGTTGTAACTAGCCAGTACAGCTCAAGCCTTATTTAACTAAAATTATTTCAAAAGTATTAGGTACTGACCTGATGCCATTTCTGTTTATGCCAAATCCAGACTTGTAAGACATGAAGGAAATAGAAATGGGGATTAGAATTGAAATACTAAGTCAGTACTGCAAGTACTTCTTAGCTATAGTGACTTATTATTATGCAGTGGTATTCAATGGAGTATGTCCAATGCTCCCATGGAGTCAGTGAGGGAAACAATGCATGTATTTATGCCCACCTACCTGTCCTGGTTTTACACAGTATAATTATCTGTTCTAACTGAATACTGGTGGTCGCAACAACAGAAACAGACAGTGTGGCTCTGATTTCATATTGTGCAGAAAATTAACACTAAGCTGAATATCTTTGTGACTGGCTAATGGATACATTTACAAAATGGGTGCATCTTAAATCTGCGCAAATGTGGGCCATAGTGTCTGATAATAGTTGAGATATTATGATGACCCTAAAGCTTAAGGATAACACATGTAATCTTCATAGTGAATGACTATTAGCGAGGACAAAAATGTGCAGGACCTGATTTGTATAGCTTGCAGTGACTACTTTTAGTTTAGGAGTAGCCAAAATGGTGCTGCAGATTCAAAGAGAAAAAGGGCTCCCTCTGCAATAGAAGATTTAAGATGATCTTTTATGGTGAAATGTGGCCTACTGTATATGGCTGCAGAGTCTGCAGCTATATAAAGCAACTCATCACACTGCATACAATATGATCAGTTCCTTTCAGTTGTGTTTTTAGAAAGCCTAGCTTTTATTTTTTTTATTTATTTTTTTTTTGTTGACAAACAGGTGTATTGAATAATGTAGATGGTTAAAACATTTTGGCAACCATTTTCCTCTTGTTTACTGAAACACTGAGTCATATGCAATGTACATGAAGCAGTAAACTGGCACCCTAAATCTGTACAGGCACTACCGTTACAGACTGTACCAGAATAACTCTCTGCTATGTATTTTTACATAAGCAGGCTTTAATGGTGATACTAATCAAATACGACATTTGACTTTACAATCAGGAACTTTATAATAAGCTATAAAAATGGTTACCTCTAAAATAACTATAAATTACTGATACCTTCCCTCTCTTTCATGACACTTTCTTGTTAACCCTTAACCTTTAAATACTTTACTTGCCTCTGCTATGTTTTCCATATTGCCATGGTTTTCATCTTACTGAACTGTGACCTTAATGCTTGGCAAAACTCTTTAATTGTTTGAAAGACTTATCCAAGAGTTCTGAGCACATCTGCTTTCATACGAATTTAATCATCTTCAAAGAGGATGAACTATGACTTGCTGTTGACGTCTTCTGTTCTCATCATCAGTCTCACATTCCTTGTCAGTTCTGTAATTACAAGAAAAAGCAAGCCTGAGGATAACAGGAATCTGCAACAAGAACTGCTTTGCATTCTAATTCTACCTGAAAAGTCCATATTTGCTAACATTTCATTTTGTGCTAGTGAGAAGAGATAACAATAGAATTTCTGTGTCTCATTCAAAAAAGTATTATAGGTCAATATGCCCCATTGAAGGACAGGGCAACATAAGTTGGTGGCGATGATGAAAGACCTAAATGCTTATGTTGGGAGAGATGAGCAGAACAGGATATGAGAGCTGCTTGGGTCCACATGACTGGGGCAACATAATTAAGTTGTCGCACCGCCTAGGTGCCTGAACCCCCGAATTAAAGACATAGAGGCCATTGTAGACTTCTGCCTGGCAAATGGCTTGATGATGGCTAATGCATGGTTCAACAAGGCAGAAAGTCACAAGGTCAACATGCAGCTCAGATATGCTTCCCCAGTATTGTTAATGATCTTGTGAGGGATGTGAAGTCTGAAACTGAAACGTGCCTCATTACTCTCTAACGTCTGTCTTTAATGATTTTCCAGGACAAATGCATGGTGCTACACAGAGGGCATGCAGTGATCATCAGTACTTTGAGAGGTATGACTCTAACTCTTTGATGCCTGAGGCCTACTACGTAGTAATGGACACATATATGTCAAATAAATCTCTCCTGTCACGTGTTAAGGTCATTTCTGTACAAATCACCCACTTTTACTTGCTTATACTACCAAGTAACAACATGCAAGGATATGGCAGTCATTTATATTATTACACAATACACTGCAGGCTCAACAATTACCTTGTAAATCCAGCAATTGCAACAGTTTTAGTTCAGGGTTGACTCTGTCTGATTCTAGCAATACTCAGCCATTACATGGGTAGATAAAGGTTGTGGCATTACCCAACATTAATGTTACTACATGTATGTGTGTAGGAGGAATGTTTTAGCCCCTTAAGTGGTGAGTGAATGTGCTATGCATCATCTCTTAAGCAATGCAAGGGCATAGTGAGCATGTCTACATTTGCCTATACCCACACCAGCTGCTGGTTCCCTCTTTGACTCCTCACTTGTGTGTGGTTGTGGTGTCCTTGCCATTTGTGGTGGGATGTCTGTCCCTTCCCCTTGTTGATCTTGCTATAACTGTTTTCTAAAAAAGTCAGAGGGAAGAGTACTTCCAGGAACTTCTGAATGAAGCAAACACTACAGAAGCTGCACTGGCTCATACACAGGCTACAATGAAAGAGGAAGAAGACCACAACCCTAAGAGAAGTAAGAACAACACTAAGGACATTAAGGTCAGGGAAAGCAGCAGGCTCAGATGAGGTCACAGCAGATATTATTAAGTTGTTGGGTGTAACAGAGGAGAAATAGCTACCAAGGGTACTCATAGCAGTATAGAGAGAAAAGTGCATCCCAGATGTCTAGAGATTAAGTATTTTAGCGCCAGTGTACAATAACAAAGTGGATATCCATATCTGTGTGCAGTATAGAGAGATGTGTCAAACTACTATCACACTGCATGAAAGTGTTGGGTGATTTATAAACTAATACACAGAACAGTATAAAGTAAGACCTGAGATGAACAGTTTGGATTCAGTTCAATATGAAGCACAACTGACCTAATGTTTGAAATGAGAGAGGTATTGGAAAAGGAGCCGAAGGTGAGGAAAGAGTTCAACTGGACATTCCTGACTTGGAGAAAGCATGTGACAGGTCCCAGTAAATCTAATTTGGGTAGTTATTTGATGATTCAAAATTGGCAGAATTATTGCATGCAATGTATGAAGATCTAATTGCACAAGTATAAACAGTATTCAGACTCACAGTGGGGCTCCCCAGAGGGAGTGAGTGTCCATCAGGGCTCAGCTGTTAGCCCACTGCTGTCCATACTGGTGATGAACTACACGACAGATCAGAAAAATTGCTGTATGCAGACGATGTGGCATTACATGCAGACTCTGAGCAAGAATTTCAGCAAAGGATAAGGGAATGGAATGCAAAACTGAAGGCACATGGAAAGAAGATGAGTACAGATAAGACAGTTTTAATGACAACAAATGGAGGAAATTAGAAGAAGATGAAAACTGAGATAGAAAGGGAAAATAGAGGTGCAAGTTAACAGCTTCAAGTAGCTGGGAAGGGTGGAGAAGAGAAGTCTGAATGAGGAGATCAAAGCCTGAATCAAAGGGGCTGAAGCCAACTGGCATAGAGTGTCAAGGGTAGTTCATAGGTTCATAAGTGTGTACTAGGCTAATGGCCCTGGAGCCTATATATGCCTAGCCCAAGAATATTCCCTGGCATCATGCCACCCAAAGTTAGTTTCCAGTGCCCCTGTCAAGCAAGGCCACTGAAGTGATTCCCCAGGGTGAACTTCCTATTGCCCATCCACTCATCAAGATTTATCTTAAAGAGGGCCAGTGAAGTGCTCTGCTAGACGTGAATGGGAAGTTTGTTCTGGAGTATGGGAAGTCTCTGGGTTAGGAACCTGTCCCTCCAGCATGTTCTGTTTATTGTGGTAATGAGGTTAAGGTCCCTGGAGTGTGTGGCACGGAGGGATTGGGATTTCTTTAGGTGTAGCATATCTAGCAGCTGTGGATCAGGCATGGCTTTGTAGGTCAGGCAGAGATCACCTCTAAGTAGACGATAAGAGACAGAGTATAGCTGGAGCTGTTTGAGTCTGTCCATATAGGGCATGTATCTAAGGCCTAAGATCCTCTTAGTGCGGTATTTTTGTGGCCTTTCCAGTTGTTGTAGGTGTCTATTGAGGTACATACCAAATGAGGCATTGTATTCTATAATAGCTCTAATGAGGGAAGAGTTGAGAGGGATTATGACCTCTTTCTTCTTGGATGAGAAACCTTTTGTAATGAGATGTGCCATATAGAAGGACTTTCTGACTACAGTGGCAATGTGGTTATCAAAGGAAAGGGTGCTATCAACCTGTGTCCCCAGGTCTCTTATCACACCTTTGGTGTTTAGTGGACTACTGCCTATGTGGTAGTTCATGGGCAGTGAATTTTTCTCAAAGGGAATGACAATGCACATTTTGGCACTGAGCTTAAGGCCATGGTTCTGGCACCAATCTGTGGTGTCAGTGAGGCCTCTTTGTAGAATGTCTACATCAGTTGGAGAATCAATAATGGTTCCCAGTTTGCAATCATCTGCGAACTTGGTCAGCCAGAGTCCCTTTGTGTTGGCTTGAACTTCAGAGAAGTAGATGCCAAACAGAAAAGGACCTAGGACCAATCCTTGTGGGGCAACACTTGTAACTGGTCAGTAGTCAGATTTTGAGTCCACTACTTTCACAGTGTGGGTTCTATCACTGAGCTAGTTGGCAACCCATCTTATGACATAGGGGTTTATTCCTAGTTTAGTGAATCTATCTATGATTCCTGAGTGAGGGATGGCGTTGAAAGCCTTGGCAAGATCAAGGTAGGCTGTGTGAACTACCTTGCCCTCATCCACAGCTCTGGTGACAGACTCGAAGAAGTCTATCAGGTTGAGCAGGCATGATCTACCTTTCACAAACCCAAACTGGGTGAGATCCAGAGTTTGAAGATTCCCTATGTCCCTATTTATAAAGTCCATCATGATGCGCTCCATAGCCTTACATATCAGACTTGTCAGGCTAATGGGGTGGTAGTTCCCAGGGTCTGTAGTTGCTTCCCTTTGTGGAGTGGGATGACCATAGCAATGCACCATTCAGTAGGAACAAAGCCTGAAATGAGGCTGTGATTGAACAGGCTACTCAGGTGTGGTGCCAGTTCACTTTGTAATTCATGTAAAACACAGCCAGGGATATCATCAGGTCCCATGAAAGCTGCATTCTTGGCTTTGGACAGTGCAATTTTTACCTGTGTAGCCGTGATAATAGGGACTTGGCATTTCTAAGGTATTGTGATAGGCCCTTTAAGGGGTGAAAGGGGGGTAAAGTTCGCACTGAACCTGTCAGCCAATATGTTGGCAATATCAGTTGGTTCTGTATATGTTTTGCCATTGTGCTGTAACTCAGATCAGATCTGAATATCGCCATGTAGATTCTTGACATAACTATAGAATGCCTTGTGGCTGTCTTTAAAATCTGTAGCAATTTTGTTTACGTAGCTAGCTTTAGAGGATTTGATGATGGATCTCAGTTTTTTGCTGAGGCTGACAAGGGAGTTTTTCCAGTCTTGGGACTTCACCCTTTTCTGAAACAGTTTTTTCTTTCTGTTGTAGAGTTTGTTTATGGTTCGGGACCACCAGATTGGCTTCCTTTTTTGGAGGAGAGTGTCTTGGTTCTGTTTGGTATGGCCCGTTCCATGCACTTGTGTATGTGCTCATACAGTGCATTGGTGCATGATTCAGTCATGCACCTATTTTCCATTTGGATGGGTGTCATGAAGTTAGCCACCTTTGTTTTTTGAAGTCCAAAATTGGCTTTGGAGAAGTTTTTACAGTGGTTTCCTTTAGGGGGGTGAGGGTGGGATGTGGATTTGTGACAGAAGAAGACCAATGAAACTAAAAAATAAAGTGTATAAAACAATGGTGGAACTATTACTTCTTTATGGTACAGAAATATGTCAGTGAAGGCAGATGAGGTGAGGAAATACAGGCGATGGAGATGAAGAGCCTGAGATGGGTATTAGGAAGTGCACTGTGGGACAGATGAAGAAATGAGGACATCAGAGTAGAAGCCAAAGTAGCTCCAATTGCAGAACAGGTCAAAGAGAACAGATTATGGTGGTTTGGACAAGTACAGGAATGAAGACAATGATTTAGTGAAGAAGCTTTTGGAGAAACTGAAAGAAGGCAAGAGGAGATGGCTGGATTATATGAGAGAAGACGTGCGACAGTCAAGCATGACAAAAGAAGTTAGGGCAGTGGGACTGAACTGAGAGAGGTGGCAACAGTTGAAGTAAACCCAAACACCATGTAGAAAAATGGGAAAAGGGGGGTTGATTATGATAATGATCCAATGGAATGCCCAAATGAAGATGACTAAATCTACCCCTTACTTTGACCAGGAACCCCTTCTGTTCTCTTTGTGAAGCTGATTAAAGCTCAGGTTATGGTTGACAAATGGTCATTGGATGAGCCCACTCAATTAGTTAACAAAGATTACTAAATGAATAAATAAATATTCTGAAAATAACAAACATGCCCTTTACACTCTCTCCATTTTATCGCTGTATCTCCATTTCTTAGCTGTATTCTAGATACTCTGTGATGAAATTTTCTTCATGAACTATTAAGTATATAGCAACTGTGATTCTTACCACTCCCCAACCCTCAGGTAGGCCTTAATGTTTCCCTCTTCATCATCTCTTATTGTTCTCTTCCCACTAAAATCTGTGACTGTTATCTAGCTCCTTTGGCACTCTCCTAACTCAGTACCACAACTGTCTGCCTAGCACTGGGCTGTCTTGTCTGGCTTTTCACCTTCTGTGATGCAGGCTCATTTTGTATTTCATCTCAGTTGCCTTGTCATATGCATCATGTGAACCTGAAGGAATAAGATGATTCTGTATAACAAACCAAACATCATTAACTGGTAACTGGTTGACATGGATATCTTTTCCTTATCAGTTTATAAATCTCTCAGCTGTCCTGCTCATTTCCATCATTATATTCAAGGCTACTTCTGCTTCTTTCTAATGCGCTGAGATCCTTGAAGTACAATGAACCTAACTCTCTCCTGTATTTTGCTCTGCAAACCCTACCTCTCACCTTTCCAAAATTTCACAGGAGGTCCCTAATTTTGACTCATATTTGTGCTCTGAGTTTCATAAAATCTTTGATTTTCAGGTAAATCACTAAGGATTGACGTTGGCGACTAATGCCAGGTATTAACGTTTCATGTTCTTTAATATCTACATGTTGATGAAAAGTCTGATGCTCAAATAGTGAATTAGAGTAATATCTAAAAAAATGTCCCTGATTTTGGTCCTTTTTATTTCCAATATTTTTGGCTTTGTCCGCAATTCTTGAGAAAAAAAAAAAACTAAGAGTTATGCTATAAGATCTCTAACTTACAGACACCTATGGCAATATGCACACTAACTACATAGCAGTAAATGACTCCGTTTCTCATTTTAAAAAGTCAGTAATGAGGCCTTTTCTTTTAGGATACAATACCATATTAAGTATGAATGTATGTGTCAATGGCAAGCAGCATTTTATGCTCTCATCCTTATAGTATTTTCAATGTGGTTACCAGACCTGACTGGACATATTTTGGAAATCCATTGTGTCTCACCATCCAGCTCATACCCTTATTTTCCAGCCTTCTGATGTTATCCTAAACAGCCCCTGTACTTATCTCTTTCTCTGTCTCCTCCCTAGAATCCTCAGTCTCTCTGCTCACTGTCTAATATGCTTCCCTTATCAAGCCTGCATGACTCCCAGCAATGCTCTACTGGTCATTGCTTACCATCTGACTGCAGTCATTCCTAATGACCACTGATAGATTCCTGCTTCATATCTTGCCTGACATAGGATGGAATGTGTTCATAATACCAGAAATGAGTGATAGACTCAGACTAATTTGATTCTGTCAGTGGTCCCTCCCCCACACATTTGTTCAATAATAGCAAAGTAAGTAGCTACAGTCATTATTCTGATCTCGCTTGGGTAGACATCTGCATGGACAGCATACCCCTCTTTCTCTTGATTTTGAAGGGATGTTTCTAATTTTTTTCTCTCACTTTTGCACAGCCTCCTAAAACTGGAAATTAGTTTGAGAAATTGTAAATTAGAAGTAGCAGGATTAAAACAAACTGTCACTAATTTGTTCTCTATTTCTTTCTTTTTACTTTATCCATAACTTTTAGGTGAATGTTAAGAACTGTGATAGTCAGTGACATCCCCTTCACTGCAAAGACCTTATGTGTTCTTACCTGTTGCTTTAAGAAACCTTCACTATCTTATTCTTTGAACAATATTACTTCTTCCCATTACACATGTCCTTACATACTCAGACTGTCTAAGGCTAGTATCTTGCTTGGTTATCACGCTTTTATCGCTGTTGGTTTGCAGCTTCAGCCAGACGAATCCACCACCCTCTGTACATAGATTAGACAGATTCTGGATGGAAGCATTTGGCTTTTGCAGTGCCTTTTGCTCCAGAATCAGGCATTTATGTCTTTTGACACTGAGTCCTTACACAATGACAGACTGTATGTTTGGGTAGCCTTCATATTGCTACTCCTATTTGTTTCTGCTTTCCCTCTCCCCTTACATATTTACATATATTGCTATCTCACATTTACTCCTGCATTGCAACGCCAGATACTACTGCCCATAGTTCACTAGTTTACAGAGGCTGTGCCCTTGAATTCTCCCTTGTTTTGACTGCATGCAGCTCTTTGTATACCTTCACTGTGTCTGCATTTAAAGGTTGGTGACATGTAAAAGTGACAACTTAGAAAGATTAGGTTCCCATACCTCCTCAAGTCTCCAACCAGAGAAGAAAGAAAGAAAGAAAGAAAGAAAGAAAGAAAGAAAGAAAGAAAGAAAGAAAAAGAAAATGTCCTCAAAGCAAGTTTGCATTAATTCTGCAGAAGATATTCTATCAGCGGTCTCTTGTCATCTGTCTATGTTGTGTTAGCAGCTTGCACTTGCTCTTTCTTGTTAATATCTAACTTTTAATTCTCCTGGTTTCCATGTGCCTCACCTTCTAATCTGTTATGGTTTCAATGACCTAACTTAGGTGCATGAGTTTTTCACAACCACATATTGTCTCATTTGGAACCCCTATTCCATGACTGAATAGAAAACTGTTGAAATCCTTCAAGTCTAAGCAATGAATTCTGTAGCTGTGTGAAATGAAAAACTGTTTTTATGTTTCTAATCTAATGTAAACAAATACTTTTCAAACCACGTGAACCTAAACCTTGGTTTACTACTATGAAATAAAAAAAAAAATACTTGTTTAGTAGAAGGTAGATGAACTGACTTAAAAATCCATTTTTTAAAGTTCAGTGTTACACTATATAGAATAAAAAAACAATCTTGCACTATAGACAGATAATTTATTTTGCTAATAACAGGATGTGGTGCTGAGAGACCTTTTGGAATCTATTGTTAATGCTTCATCTTCTTTTTTTGCTGGGTTTATAGATGCCAGGAAATAAGTGATTGTGATACTGTCCAAGGTAAAGAACACCAGGAGTGTATAATGCTGTCTGTATTTGACAGCCACATTGCCCAAAGGGGTTGATTCATTTGAACTGTACAGCAAACTCTGGGCCTACCTTTTTATTGTCATAACTGTGTTTCGATTCTATTTATATATATGCATGCACAGATATTTTTCATCTATTTATACATATATACATACAGACACCTAAGGAGATGTGTGCATATGACATATGTGTGTCTAACACTGTATAAATAAAATTGAAGTTTTGAATTTGGTGTACTGGTATACAAGTTAACTCATGCATATCCACTAGCTGTGGAGGGTTATAGCCCTGGAATTGTAAATACATCCTCTGATTCTTCAGTCATTTCTGAAAGTCTGGTTAACAATGCAGAAACCAAATAAATGTAAACATCTTGAGGACAGTAAATGCTGCTTAAATGTACAAACAGCAAAGCTGTTCAACAAAATTCCTTTAGAAAGATAATTGGAAATACATTCAAGGGTTTCCCATCAAAACTCTAATGCTTTAATTTGTGAAAGGTGTGTGGCTTATATTCTGTAAAATTTTCATTGACAAGTTTTCGTATCTTTGCAAGTCATACATGCTAGGCATACAATATCAGTAGTACTTTTTTTAGCCTGGCTAGACATTTCAGACTACTACAAAAAAATCCTTTTTAGCTACTTTTTTGAGACATTCATAGAACTTTGATAACTCACATATCTGTACATAGCTGACAGTCTAATTCTGCACTTAATATCCTTTTCAAACTAGACAACTTCCAGCCTCAAGCTTCTGTGATAATGGGCATGTTTACAAGGCCGTTCAACAAAATGTGGACGTAGTTGAAATGCACTTACTGCTCACTTTTAAATGTCAATCTTAAGTTGCAAATTTTTCAAAATATGCAACAGGTTTAAACTCAACATTTTCAGCAAAAATGGAATTTACCATAAAGCTTATATCTCAGGTGCAGATGGATAATGCTCTTACTATATCCCAGGTGATCCAAATTGGTATAGTAGCTTGGGCACTGGAAGGCATAGACAAGGGAAGGTGGTTTGATGCCTAATGCTGATTCACCCACACTGGGAAATGGAGTGATGGTTCTGGATGTCCAGTCATTGCCAAGCAATCAGAGGTCTGTGTGGAAACAAAATGACCATGACTGGTGATCTGGGCTTGACAGTCCTAAGCCAGTAGTAATATAGTCAATAACATGTGGGTGGAAACATATGAATGCATGGAGAGGGTGTAAGGCAGCAGGTGCTAATGTTGGGGGATGGGCGTGGGGGTGGGGGTGGTATAGGTTAGGACCTAAAATGAATTCCATCATTGTCAGGGTACTGGCAAGGACACAAGCTACCTCCATGGTTGCCTGAATGATAGCCCCTCTGGGTATAAGACAGTTTTGCTTCAACTTCAGGAAACACTTACATTGAATATATTTATGTTATTTGTTTAATATTATGAAGTATTTGTATTTGAAATGTTTATTTTTTATAACAGATCTGAGTAAGTAGTCTACATTTACATTATATATAAACACACCTTAGCTGGCTTCTTTATACATTTATATTTATATCATATCAGCATACTACCCAATGAGAAACGTGGCTTGTGCAGACCGAATAGTCCAGATTAGAAAAAGTTGTGAAGAATAACAAATAGCAGTATTGTTTGTTAATGCATCTAAGAGAAGAACATTACAAACTAATAGTCAAAGCACAGATATAATGACAAATGCATTAGATCTGACTTTGAGATACCACAATTGTATATTGCCATGCACAGTATTTAACTTCTGTTCCTATATAGCTCTCAGTTTATTATACATCAAAAATGAGGAAAAATAAAAATAAAATTGTCATGGGATTGTTAGTAGGGATCAAATATAAATAAATGTTGAACTTACGTAGAAACTGGGATAATATGAGAAATGAAGAACAAAATAATTATATATATTTTACCCCATAGAGACTTTTGAACTGGACAGACAACTTAAAATTGTAGCCAGTGGATTGTAGTTTATTAAGAAAGTGGCTATGTGCTGTGAAACAGGAGTTCTCAGATTTTAAAATGTCTTGGGAAAATCTTTGCAATTTATAAAAACGTTAACTTCAAAATAATAAATCTGTATATCTGAAAACAGTAAACAATACCAGTGATTTAATAATCAACATTCAGAAACTACATGTAGAGTGATATCAAAGTGTAACTTAGTACTAGATATATGGAAATGGATGAACAGTCCTTGTACAAGGTAAACAACATAACCTAAGAAGAGATCTGAATGGTTTTCATATGGGAACATAGAATCAGGAGGATGGGCCCTATAGGAATCTGCCTTAAAAGATAAAGATCTTCTTCATATGCTAAATCAGTTGTTCACCTGGTCAGTGGGCATTGTGCTCAGAGTACAATGATCTGTCTGTAGTAGCAGAGAACAGAAAGAAAGAGTAAATGGTATGTTTATTGGATCCAAAGAAGTTCAGTTAAAACAAAAAGATGTACATGTTTTACATCTATCCATTCGGCACCTGATGGATCTGCGGAACTATCTTCATATATTGTTTTTCCATTATCCCAAAGTGGTTATTTTGCAGTTTTATCAATACTTAAATAGGAAACATTTTTACCAGTTCCTGAAGCACATGTGATTACTGTTGACAGGATTTTCTGTGATAAAAAATAGGCATTCATAAAATGGACTTAAATAGTTTGTTTAATAATGCATGCTTTGGAGACACTATAGTTGAATAAATGTCTCGAAAAGTTTTTGAAAAAAAGAAATGCAGTCAGACACATGGACCTGTATAAATATATATATATATATATATATATATATATATATATATATATATATATATATGTGTGTGTGTGTGTATTTTTTTCTCCAGTGTGATAACCTACAGCTTGCATCATGTACAATTTTCACATTTTCTGCAGTACGTCTTAGACCAAGCACTTTAGAAAGAAAAAGCCCTACAAGAGCCTATGACTGACTACTGTAAGATAAGTACTTGCTTTGAAATCTTATATTTATTTATTTATTTATTTATTATCATTTGTTAACCGGGTTGGTCCAACTGAGCTAAGTGCCTGTTTTCAGTGGAGACCTGAGGAGAAAAACTCCCAATATAGTTACAGTTAGCCAACAAATAGCAATAAAATAAGTATATAGATGAGAAGCACTTACATACTGTTGAAATGATAAACTAAAGAAATATATTTGTAAACAAGTTAAGGTAATCAAACACAATAAAAAGCAGGGATATGTCATATATTATTTATCAGTTTGCATAAAGTCTCTTTCACTTATGCTGCCACCGAAGTGATAAAGTGGCATACTACCGTGAATGTGGGCATGTACCACTGTGAATGTGGGCATATACCACCGTGAATGTGGACATATACCACCGTGAATGTGGGCATATACCACTATGAATGTGGACATATACCACCATGAATGTGGACATATACCACCATGAATGTGGACATATACCACTGTGAATGTGGACATATACCACTGTGAATGTGGACATATACCACCGTGAACGTGGGCATATACCACTGTGAATGTGGATGTATACCACTGTGAATGTGGGCATACAGTATCAGGCCTAGCTTCTTTGTACAAAGTTTGTTGTACATATTTAGCCAAATATTACATATAATCAGGAAGGATAATTTACTTTTGACAAATTAGCTTGGTAATTGCTTGAGAGTCTGGCTGTTATTTTGAAAACTTCAGTGGTGGGATGTAAATGGTGAGCCGTTACAGTGAAAGGCTCAGTTGACAGCTGAGCTGCAAAAACCTGCAGTCATATGTGTCATATGTACATGCCAGCGCTGACATTAAAAATATGCCTTATGAATGATCATTTTTGGCATATACACAAAATAGAATATTACAGTTTTGCTTGCATCCTTGATCAAAATATAAGGACACCATAAAAACAAGCTTACCAAAGCATGACTTAAAAGAATTTGTTTTCATTTGCTATTTTTTAATCAGAAAATGACTGAAAGAAATCAATCTCTTATGTAGCATCTTTCTGTCTTCTGACACCAATAAAAATATATTCTTAAGGAAACAGACAATAGACATAATGCTTCACGATTCCTTTACTGGTAGAATTTCACTTTTATTCTCGCACAAATCATAGCAGAAGGCATTAGCAATAATCATGACTGTACATCAGTCTGAGATTGACATGCATACTAATATTTCTGGCATACAAAAATCCTCCTAACAAGCTGAGAAATACTTCTATGTTTTTATGACTATTATTGCAGGTCTTCCAAGCAAGAAAAAAAAAATAGAAAAAAAGAAGGAAAAAAAAGACTAACTTAACAGTCATAGTTAATCTTTTTGGAGGCTTACAATGAGTTGGCTAATGCTTCTTTCCATAATAAAATGTGGCTTGGTTTGCTGCTGTTGTACTGGGCTCAGTACAAGGTGTAGTTGGTGAAGCACACATCATTTTCTTGTAGTAACATTAATCATTCTGGCTGAGGAGCATCAATAGCAACAGCAGGAAATGTGGGCTGCTCTTCAGGTCTACTCAGTACAGAATTCCTGCACTGATCTACATAGTACCACTAAATAATGCCATAGGAAGTCTTAGCTTTGAGGGACATGGCTCTCAGCAGGAGCCTTGTAATTCTAGGCATGGACTGCGTATTGAGTAGTAAAGTTACATGTAGCTTTTTACCTTGTCCTTTGTCTTGCTTGATTTGTCAGTCTTGCATAATATGCCTAAAGTCTAGCAATAGAAAGTAAAATGTTGTATGTTGAGAACATCCCGTAAACAACATAAGTGAGGACAAGCTACCTGTATCATGAGCAGCATTTCAGTATAAAAACAAGAAATCAACCATTAGCCACGGCTCAACGTGCTCATTTAAGGCTTTGCACAAACTTACAGCAAGACTGTTTGTTGATGTCAGGAAGCAGGAACACTATCTGGAATGTCATTTTTCTAAAGGAAGACACAGAATTCAACTACAATAAATCAAAGACCTTTCTTGCTTACTAGTCGCTGTGGTACTCTGGTTATGGCAAAAATGTTTCTTAGTTCATTGATGGTGTGAGCAGAAGTAGCTGAACTTGTGGAAAAGAATTCTGGCCATTTATAGTAAGAATAAATTATTAACAAAACTGTCAGCCCCATGAACAACTTGGCAAAATTAATATGGATGTTTTGCTAGGCTGATGTAGGCCATGCCTGTAGGTGAACTGCTCATATTGGACCATCTGACACTCAGTATGTATCATTGACAAATGTTACATCTATTCTGCAATCCTAAGCCACCACACATAACTTCCAGCTTCTTCCTTCAAGACGACCTTTATGAAGTTTTTATTTTAACTTCCTGGCTCATAGTAGAAGGTATTGACAGCTGATCTATCAATTAAGATAACTCATTCCATTCTTGGATAGCAGTCAATCAATATAGATTTGTGTTGGCAGTTAAACTATTTTGTGTCTCAGTACATATATGTGATGAGAATTTTTGATTCCTAGTGTCTCTTTTTCTGATATCTGCTGTAAGTGGCAGGCTCTTGGTTTATCTGAATGAAAACATACCTAATGCTTTCTCCTCATGTTTATGCCTTACATTCTGCATTGGTTAAATGAGACAAGCCATTAGCATTTGCATGATACAAAGTATTCAAACTCCACAACAAGTACAAATATGACTCTGTCATTGTCCATGTTGGAGTGAATGACTTGAAACGTACCTCCCTGGACTACATGAAAAGAGACATGGAAGAGCTCTTGGACTATGTGGCCCAGGCAGGTATGACCCTAGCCCTGAGTAGCATCCTGCCTTCGCCCAGAATGATACCACAGTATAAGGACAAAATGATTGACTTCAACAATTGGCTAAGCTTCTGGTGTCATTCAAAGGGGATACAATATCTGTCTGCCTGTGAAGACATGATCGACAAACCACGACGCTTTGCCAGAGATGGTCTGCACCTGTCACCCCTGGGATTCAGGTTACTGGCTAAAGCTCTTGCCACCCCTGTAGTGCCTTTTTTAGGCAAAGTTCAAAGGACAAACCCACTGCTGCAAATAGCACAAGTAACAAAAAACTGAAGGTAATGCTACTCAATACCAGAAGTCTAAACCTCAAAATGCACGCACTCAAGGCACTCCTCAGTATGGAGAAAAGCGATATGTGTGCAGTAACAGAAACCTGGTTTAAGGCTCCAGAAAGCACCCCAGCACTACCAGGCTACAACTCATACCATACATTTCAGCCACAGAACCCAAACCAAAATACAAAAGGCGGGGGCATATCCATATTCATCAAGGATAACCACACCTCCAGGTTAGTGGCATAGCATGATGCTTCAGAGATCATCCACAAGCAACTAACAATGAGCTCAAATTGTAGCTTGCTACAGATCACCCACCATGTCCCAGGACCCCCATTCCGCATTTCTGGAAACAGTGGGAAACATAAGGGTCCTACCAAACACCCTAATATTGGGTGATTTCAATTACCCATACATTAACTGGGAGAACTACTCAAGTACTAACTTCCTTGCCCAACATTTCCTAGAATTTATAAACTCAAATGCCCTGGATCAACTGGTCAACACTCCCACCAGACGTGACAACATATTGAACCTGGTCATCACCAACACGGGCGACCGGTGTTCCACACTGGAGGTCAACCCCTTACTGGTTAGATCTGACCATAAACAAATCACTTTGGATATCCACATTCCACCCCCACTCCCGGACAAGGAAACCACTGTGAAAAACTTTTCAAAAGCAAACTTGACATTACTTAAGACCGAGGTGGAAAGTTCAATGCATGGATTGTGCTATCTCAAGCAAAACCAAGACTCACTCCTGCAAGAAAAGGAAACCAGTCTGGTGGACCCCTGCCATAAACAAGCTATGCAATAGAAGGAGGAAACTAGTACAGAAAAGAGTAAAACCCCAAGAAGGGAAGACATCCCTGATCAGTATCAGCAAGAAACTATGATCCCTCATAAAATCATCCAAGGCGAGCTTTGAAAGAAAAATTGCCAAGGACTCCAAAGATAACCACAAGGCATTCTTTAGCTATGTCAAGAATCTAAGTGGCAATGCTCAGATCTGCTCGGAGTTAGTGCAGAATGGCACAAAATACACTGAACTGACTGACATTGCCAACATCCTAGCAGACAGGGTCAGTGCAAACTCCACCCCCCCTCTCACCCTCAAAAGGGCCCATAACCATACCAGAAGAGTGTAGAGCCCCTGAAACCACAGACACTCAGGTTAAAACAGCCCTCTCTAAAGCCAAAAACACAGCATCAATGGGACTGGACAGTGTCCCAGGCTGCTTCCTACACGAGCTCAAAGATGAACTAATCCCTCACCTAACCACACTGTTCAAACTCAGCTTCTCCACAGGCTACGTACCATAGAGTGGTGCACAGCAACGGTTATTCCACTCCACAAAGGTGGAGCCACAACAGACCCTGGGAACTATCACCCTATAAGCCTGACTAGCTTGGTCTGCAAAGCTATGGCATGCATCATCATGGAACTCATTAACAGAGACATTGGGAACCTCCAAACACTGGACCCTACCCAGTTCGTCTTTGTTAAGGGCAGATCATGCCTCCTAAACCTGGTGGACTTCTTTGAGACAATTACCAAGGATATAGACAAGGGAAAGGTGGTACACAAAGCCTGCATAGACCTTGTAAAGGCCTTCAACACCATTCCCCATTCTGGTATTGTAGACAAGCTCACCAGCCTGAACATAAACCCCTATGTCACAAGATGGGTTGCCAACTGGCTCATGGACAGAACCCACATGGTGAGAGTTGGGGTAGCTAGGTCCAACTCTAAACCGGTTGCAAGTGGCATTCCCCAGGGCTCAGTCCTAGGACCCCTCCTGTTCGGCATATACTTCTCAGAGGTACAGGCAGGCACAGGAGGACTATGGCTGACCAAGTTCATAGACAACAGCAAACTAGGTGCTATAATTGACTCTCTGGCTGATGCAGATATCCTCCAAAAGGGTCTCACTGAGATGGATGCCTGGTGTCAAAATCATGGCCTCAAGCTAAATGCCAAAAAGTGCATAGTCATCCCCTTTGGAAAAAACAAAGTACCCACAAACTTCCACAAAGGTGGTAGTCCCCTAAATACAGAAAACATAATAAGGGATCTGGAGACCCAAGTAGATAGTAATCTCTCTTTTGATAATCACATTGCCAAAGTGGTTAGAAAATCCTTCTATGTGACATACCTAATCACAAAAGGGTTCGCATCCAGATCAAAAGAGGTCATTGTGCCCCTCTACTCATCACTCATTAGACCTATCATAGAGAACAACGGCCCATTTGGGATGTATCTTACAAGACACCTGCAACAGCTGGAAAGACCACAGAAGTACCTCACCAAGAGGATCACTGACCTCAAACAGATGCCCTATGCAGCTCGACTGAAGAAACTCCAGCTGTACTCAGTTGCATATTGCCTACTCAGACGTGATCTCTGCCTGACATACAAGGCCACGTCCAACCCAGAATTGATGGACATGCTCCACCTAAAGAAAACCTTATCCCCTCGAGCCACAGGCTCTAGGGATCTAAACCTCACCACAACAATAAATAGGACATGCTGGAGGGATAGATTCCTATCCCAGAGACTTCCCATGCTTTGGAACAAGATTCCAATCTACATTAGGCAGAGCTTCTCGCTAACACTCTTCAAGAGAAACCTTGACGAGTGGATGGCAAACAGAAAGTTTACCCCGGGTATCACTTCAGTGGCTCTGCTGGACAGAGGCACAGGGAACTAATCTAAGGGGGAGGCGAAAGCCAACACATTCTGGCTAGGCTTATAAATGCCTTCAGGCAGATAGCCTAGTACCTACCTATGAACCTATGAACCTATAATGCCAAGAAACTGTATAGTTATCCCCTTTGGGAAAAACATGTACCCATGAAATACCACATAGGTAGCAGTACAATAAACACTGAAAGTGTGATGAGAGACTTAAGGACACAGGTGGACAGTGGTTGCACCTTCGATAACCACATCGACACAACAGTCAGGAAATCCTTCTATGTGGAACACGTAATCACTAAGGGCTTTTCATCCAGAAAAAAGGAGGTCATTGTCCCACTGTACTCATCCCACATTAATCCCATTATAAAGTATAACACCCCATTTGGTATGTACCTCACAAGACATCTATCTGCAACAGCTAGAAAGGCCACAGAAATACCTCACTAAAAGAATCACAGGCCTAAAGCAGATGCCATATGCTGACCATCTAAAAAAACTCCAGCTATACTCTGTGGCATATCGTCTACTCAGAGGCGATCTCTGCTTAACATACAAGGCCATGTAAAATGCTGAGCTGTTGGACATGCTCCACTTACAAAAATACCAATCCCTCAGAGCCACACACTCTAGGGATCTACACCCTGTCATCACAATGAACAAAACATGCTGGAGGGATAGGTTCCTGACCCAGAGACTCCCCATACTCTGGAATAGACTGCCTATACATGTCAAGCAGAGCGCCTCCTTGGCCCTCTTCAAAAGGAACCTTGATGATTGCATGGGAGATAGGAAATTCACCCTGAGGATCATGTCAGTCACCCTGCTAGACAGGGGTCCAGGGAAGTAAATATTGTGGGAAGAAATATCCAGGGAATTGTTATGGCTAGGCTTGTATAGACCCTAGGGCCGATAGCCTAGTACCAACCTATGAACCTATGAACTTGCACTGCTTTCCACTCATAAACAGTGACCACTGTTTCTTCTAAGTAGCTGCTGTGGCAAGAATTCCCTTTTATGGACTAAAAACCATCATCTGTTGGATTGTAACGTGCAAATTTTTCCAAACAGGTACTGATTAAAGCCACTGTGCACAAGACTTAATACCTTTTTGTCAGTTTGGGCATATTTTTTCTCTGCTCTTGAAAGACAGCATGAAACAAATGCTGTAGACTTCTCATTATCATCTTCTGTAACATGAGACGTGTGACATGCCTGCTGTAATCTTACATGGAGAGGCAGAAAATAACCGTTGTCATACCTCAAGATGTGACTTACCTGGCTCCCTAATGAAATTAATATTCTTATTCTTTAGTTCTTTTTCATGCTATGCCAGCCTATAATAGCTCATTTAGGGTATGAAAAAGAGTGGGTTTTGCAGAGATACCCATATAGAAAGAGGGTTAGACAGATAGATAGATAGATAGATAGATAGATAGATAGATAGATAGATAGATGGAGAGATAGATGGATAGATAGATAGAAGATAGACAGATATATAAATAGACAGATAGATAGATAGATAGATAGATAGATAGATAGATATATAGATAGATAGATAGATAGATAAATACATAGACAGATAGACAGATAGATAAACAGATAGATAGATAGATAGATAGATAGATAGATAGATAGATAGATAGATAGACAAAATGATCAATTTTAACAATTGGCTAAAGTATTGGTGTCATTTAAAGGGGATCCAGTGACTGTCAGCCTGGGATGACATGCTCGACAAGCCATGTTGCTTCACTAGGGACAGCTTGCACCTGTCACCCCTGGGCTTTCGATTACTGGCTAAGGCTCTTGCCACCCCCATAGTGCCTTTTTTAGGCAAGGCTCAAAAGACAAAGCCACCTCCATAGACAACACAATGAAAAAAAAACTAAGGGTAATGCTGCTCAACGCCAGAAGTCTAAACCTCAAGATGCATGCACTCGAGGCTCTCCTCAGTATGGAGAATATCCATATCTGTGCAGTTACAGAAACCTGGTTCAAGGCTCCCGAAAGCACCCCAGCACTACCAGGTTATACTTCATACCACGCTTTTCGGTGACAAAACTCAGACCGAACCACAAAATGAGGGGGAGTATCCATATACATCAAAGATACCCACACCTCCAGGTTAGTAGCACTGTACGAAGCATCAGAGACCATCCATGTGCAACTAATAGTGGGAAAAACTGCCTTTCAGTTTGTAGCCTGCTACAGACCACCCTCCCAAATTCAGGAACCCCACTCAGCCTTCCTGAGAACACTGGAGAATATGAAGGTTTCTCCAAGCACCATTATATTGGGTGACTTTAACTACCCAAACATTGACTGGGAAAACTACTCAAGCCCCAACACCCTCACCCAATGGTTCCTAGAATTTATAAACTCAAATGCTATGGAACAACTGTTCACCACCCCCACAAGAGGGGAAAACATATTGGACCTGGTCATCACCAACATGGGGACTCTATGTTCCACACCAGAGGTATACCCCTCATTGGTAAGGTCAGACCATAAATTAATCTCACTGGACATTCATATCCCATCACCACCCCCAACCAAGGAAACCACAGTGAAGAACTTCTCAAAAGCAAACTTCACACTTCTCAAAACCGAGGTGGTATCCTTCAAAGCCACCGGGCCAGTGGAAAATATGGCTCAAACCGCAGAATCCTTTACAAATGCATTCTATAAACACCTACAGGAATGCATGGATCATGCTATCCCAAATAAAACCAAGACTCACTCCCCCAAAGGCAGGAGACCTGTCTGGTGGACCCCGGCCATAAATAAGCTATACAACAGAAGGAGGAAGCTACTACATGATAGAGCAAAATCTCAAAAAGGGAAGGCATCTCTGATCAGTACTAGCAAGAAACTACGATCCCTCATAAAATCATCTAAGGCTAGCTTCAAAATAAAAATTGCACAAGACACTAAAGACAATCATAAGGCCTTCTTTAGTTATGTCAGGAACCTGGGTGGCAACTCCCAGATATGCTCTGAGTTAGTGCAAAATGACAAAAAATACACTGAACCCACAGACATTGCCAACATCCTGGCAGACAGTGCAAATCCCCCCCATCCCCCCCAAAAGAGCAAATGTCTATCCCAACAGAGTGTAGCCTCCCTGACATCACAGATAAACAGGTGAGAGCTGCCCTCTCCAAAACAAAAAACACAGCATCAATGGGACCGGACGGTGTCCCGGGATGCATCTTCAAGAAGAACTTAACCCTCACATAAAGTCACTGTTCAATCTCAGCCTTACTACAGGATATGTACCCAAGGAATGGCGTACAGCAACAGTGGTCCTGCTCCACAAAGGTGGTGCCACAATGGACCCCGGAAACTATCGCCCTATAAGCCTGACTAGCCTGGTCTGCAAAGCTATGGAGCGTATCGTCATGGAACTCATAAACAAAGACATTGGGAATCTCCAGACACTGGATCCTACCCAATTTGGCTTTGTTAAGGGCAGATCTTGCCTCTTGAACCTGGTCAAATTCTTTGAAACAGCCTACCTGGACCTCTCAAAAGCCTTCGACACAATACCCCACTTGGGCATCATAAATAAGCTCACCAGCTTAAATATCATCCCCTATGTCATAAGATGAGTTGCAAACTGACTCAGGGATAGAACCCACATGGTCAGAATTGCAGGTGCCATGTCAGACTCTAAACCAGTTACAAGTGGCGTCCCACAAGGCTCAGTCCTGGGACCTCTCTTGTTTGGTATATATTTGTCTGAGGTACAGGCTAACACGGGAGGACTATGGCTGACCAACTTCACAGATGACTGCAAACTGGGTGCCATAATCGACTTTCCGGCTGATACAAGCATCCTCCAAAACGGTCTCACAGAGATGGATAACTGGTGCCAGAGCCATGGCCTAAAGCTAAATGCCAAAAAATGCATAGTCATCCCCTTTGGGAAAAACAAAGTGCCCACAAATTACCACATAGGTGGTAATCCATTAAGTATGGAAGAAGTAATTAGGGATTTGGGGACCCATGTAGATAGTAATCTCTCCTTTGACAATCACGTTGCCAAACTGGTTAGAAAGACCTTCTATATAGCCCACCTTATCACGAAAGGTTTCACATCTAGATCAAGACAGGTCATTGTGCCCCTCTACTCATCTCTCATCAGGCCCATAATTGAATACAATGCCCCATTTGGGATGTACCTTACCCGACACCTGCAGCAACTGGAAAGACCCCAAAAGTACCTCACCAAGAGGATCAAGGGACACAAACAGATGCCCTATGCAGTTCAGCTAAAGAAACTCCAGCTCTACTCAGTTGCCTACCGCCTACTCAGAAGTGATCTGTGCCTGACGTATAAAGCCATGTCCAACCCAGAATTAATGGACATGCTCCACCTCAAGAAATCCAAATCCCTTAGAGCTAAATGCTCCAGGGACTTAAACCTCAGCACAGAAATAAATAGGACATGCTGGAGGGTCAGATTCATATCCCAGAGGCTCCCCTCACACTGGAATAAAATCCTAGTCCAAGTTAGGCAGAGCCGCTCACTGACCCTCTTCAAGAAAAATCTTGATGAGTGGATGGGAGATCATAAGTTTACCCCGGGATCTCTTCTGTGTTCCTGCTAGACAGAGGCACAATAAACTAACCTTAAAAGGGCTATCTTCAGTGACCTACTATTCAAAGGCACAGTCCACTAATCTAAAAGGGTGGCGAAAGCCAAACACACTCTGGATAGGCTTATAAATGCCCTAGGGCAGAAAGACTAGTATCATCCTATGAACCTATGAACCTAGATAGAATGATAGATAGATAGATGCCACAAAACCAGGAACAGCTTAGAAGAATACTACTGACTATATCTGTCAGTAATTCAGCATAAAATCTGACATTTTATGAATGACAGGGCAAAAATATGAGGTAACATCAGGGACACTTGAAAGCTATAGTCCATTCACTAGTGTATGTCTGTTTTGGGAAGGAGAGGAAGCATAGCTCTCAACTGTACCTCATTACAAAGAATGCTCTTCATGTTGAGTGCTTACATTTTCATGTTCCGCTGTGTTCCACGCTGAAGAAATATTTTTATTGCCAAGGTAAATAATACTGAATCATGTGATCCCTCAAAAGAACTTTTTAATAAATGTGAAGCAGCCATTATTAACCATGAAACCATGCTGTGAACTTCCTAGCTGAATTTGTAACTGTTTCTGAGTTCCACATTCTGTTCATTTATACCACACTGTGCGAGGTTGTGTTCCACATTCTGTTCATTTATACCACACTGTGCGAGGTTGTGTTCCACATTTTGATCATTTATTCCACACTGTATGAGGTTGTGTTCCACATTTTGATAATTTATTCCACACTGTGCGAGGTTGCGTTACACATTTTGATAATTTATTCCACACTGTGAGTGTCTGTATTCCATATTTTAGAGATGGAAGACAGAGAGTTATGGAAGACCTTTGATGAAAGAAAGCAAATGCAGGTTGAGGTCAATCACATTGAAGTGATCACTGCAGTAGCTTGGTGGGGGTGCAGACAAAGCTTAATGTCTGAAATCTCCAAGTTGAAGTATTTTACTGTGATTGGGCTTTCACTTTTACCTGGCAGAAAACCATGTTAATCTGTGGGCATAGACGTACAGTGACCACAGTGTAATAGCCTTGTATTTACTTTTTATTTAAGTTTTATGGTAATTGACATGACAGTGTGTGGCCTGTAGTAACAAGTGGAAATACATTACTCCAGATGACGTTTTTATTTAGTTTATTGAATTTGGTAAATTGGAACCCAGCCACTGGGGATGCACAAGTCACTGTATTTCTTCATGCTGGTCCCACACCCGGATAAATGGGGAGGGTTACATCAGGAAGGGCATTCAGTGTAAAATTTTTGCCAGATGACATATGCGGATAACAATACGGATTTCCATACTGGTTCAGTCGAGATCTGGATTAACAACAAACTGTTAGCCAACAGGGTGCTGGTGGAAATTGGCCTAATGTTGGCCACAGGAAGAGGAGAAGGAGAAGAAGAGGGGGAAGGCATGCCCGGAGGCAGGAAGAGAGAAGGAAGGTTAGGAGTGTGGAAGTAAAGGTAATGACTTTGAATGTTGGCAGCATGACTGGTAAAGGCTGAGAGCTCACTGAAATGATGGAGAGAGGGAAGGTTGATATATTGTGCATGCAAGAGACCAGATGGAAGGGGAGTAAGGCCAAGTGTATCAGAGGTGGGTTCAGATTGTTCTACCATGGTGTGGATGGGAGGAGAAATGGGGTAGAGGTTATCCTGAAGGAACAGTATGTCAAGAGTGTTTTGGAGGTGAAAAGAGTGTCAGACAGAATAATATTTATGAAGCTGAAAATTGATGGTGTGATGATTTTGTTACTACATATGCTCCACAAATTGGGAGTCCGATTGATGAGAAAGAAAAATTTTGGAATGAGTTGAATGAAGTAGTGGATAGTGCACTCAACAGTGAGAGTGTTGATTGGAGTGGATTTCAATGGACATGTTGGTGAAGGGAACAGAGGGGATGAGGATATGGTTAGGTATGGTGTTAATTAGAGGAATGCAGGTCAGATGGTAGTGGATTTTGCAAAAAGAATGGACATGGTTGTGGTCAATATGTATTTTAAGAAGGGTGATGAGTATAGGGTGTCGTATAAGAGTGGAGGAAAATGCATACAGGTGGATTATATCCTAAGCAGGAGGGCCAGTCTGAAAGAGATTTGGAGACTGTAAAGTGATGCCAGGGACAAACGTAGTTAGACAGCATAGGACAGTGGTCTGTAGAATGACATTAGTGATCAAGAGGAATAGGAGGAGAATGAGGGTAGTGCCAAGGATCAAATGGTGGAAGTTGAAAAAAGGATGATCATGAGGTGGAGTTCAGGGAAGAGTTAAGACAGGTGCTGAGTGGCAGTGGAGTTACTGAATAGCTGGGTAACTACAGCACAGCTAGTAAGGGAGATTGCTAGAAAGGTGCTTGGTGTGACATCTGGACAGAGGAAGGAGGACAAGGAGACCTGTTGGTGGAATGAGGAAGTACAGGAGAGTATACAAAGGAAGAGGTTGGTGAAGAAGAAGTGGGATTGTCAGAGAGGTGAAGAAAGTAGACAGGAGTATAAGGAGATAGTATGGTGAAGAGAGAGGTGGTGAAGGCTAAGGATAAGGTGCATGGTGAGCTGGATGAAAGGTTGGACACTAAGGAGGGAGAAAAGGACCTGTCCTGATTGGCTAGACAGAGGGGCTGAGCTGGGAAAAGATGTGCAGCAGGTTAGGGTGATAAAGGATAACAAAGGAAACATACTCACAAGCAAGGAGAGTGTGTTGAGTAGATGGAAAAGTATTTTGAGGGGCTGACGAATGAAAAGAATGAGAGGGAGAGAAGGTTGGATGATGTGGGGATAGTTAATCAGGAAGTGCAATGGATTAGCAAGGAGGAAGTAAGGACAGCTATGAAGAGGATGAAGAATGGAAAGGCTGTCAGTCCAGATGACAAACCTGTGGAAGCATGGAGGTGTTTAGGAGAGATGGCAGTGGAGTTTTTTAACCAGATTGTTTAATGAAATCTTGGAAAGTGAGAAGATGCCTGGGAGTGGAGAAGAAGTGTTTTGGTACCGATGTTTAAGAATAAGGGTGATGTGCAGAGCTGCAGTAACTACAGAGGGATTAAATTGATCAGCCACAGCATGAAGTTATGGGAAAGAGTAGTGGAAGCTAGGTTAGGAAGGGGATGATTAGTGAACAGCAGTATAGTTTCATGCCTGGAAAGAGCACTACAGATGTGATGTTTGCTCTGAGAGTGTTGATGGAGAAGTATAGAGGAAGTCAGAAGGAACTGCATTGTGTCTTTGTGGACCTAGAGAATGTAATGACAGGGTGCCTAGAGAGGAGTTGTAGTATTGTATAAGGAAGTTGGGAGTGACAGAGAAGTATGTAAGAGTGGTACAGGATATGTACGAGGGCAGTGTGACAGTGGTGAGGTCTGTGGTAGGAGTGATGGATACATGTAAGGTGGAGGTGGGATTACATCAAAGATCAGCTTTCAGCCCTTTCTTGTTTGCAATGGTGATGGACAGGTTGACAAACAAGATCAGACAGGAGTCCCCATGGACTATGATGTTTGCCGATGACATTGTGATCTGTAGTGAGAGTAGGGAACAGGTGGAGGAGACCCTGGAGAGGTGGAGATGTGCTCTAGACAGGAGTAGAATGAAGGTCAGCAAGACTAAGACAGAATATATGTGTGTGAATAAGAGGGAGGATAGAGGAATGGTGAGGATGCAGGGAGTAGAGTTGGTGAAGGTTGATGAGTTTAAGTACTTGGGATCAACAGTTCAAAGTAACGGTGAGTGTGGAAGAGGGGTGGAGAAGAGTGTCAGGAGTGATTTGTGACAGGCTTGTACCAGTAAAAGTGAAAGGGAAGGTCTACAAGATGGTAGTGAGACCAGCTATGTTCTATGAATTGGAGAGGGTGGCATTGAGGAAAAGACAGGAGTCAGAGCTGGAAGTGTCAGAGTTAAAGATGTTAAGATTTGCACTGGGTGGGAAGAGGATGGACAGAATTAGGAATTAGTATGTTAGAGGGTCAGCTCAGGTTGGAAGGTTTGGAGACAAAGTCAGAAAGGTGAGATTTTGTTGGTTTGGAATGTGCTGAGAAGGAATGTTGGGCATATTGAGAAAAGGATGCTAATGATGGAGCTGCCAGGTAAGAGGAAATGACGAAGGCCTAAGATAAGGTTTATGGATGTGTGGTGAGAGAGGACATGGAGGTGGATTGTATGACAGAGCAAGATTCAGAGGACAGGAAGAAATAGAAACAGATGATCAACTTTGGTGACTCCTAACAGGAGCAGCCGAAAAAAGAAGAAGAAGAAGAATTTGCGAAATTGGATAGATTGACTGGTCAGTTGATTGACCCTTTTCAAATGCAAATTGGGCTCTAGTACTAGATACTAGAAAAAAATACAATTTTATTTTATTTTATTTTTGATGAGGCATCAGGAGCATAAAGAATGTGGACATATTTTTTTGGTGGCAGATAATGTATGAAAGCAAAAGGGAGTTGCAGTAGAAGTGACAGAGATGTGCAAATTATTCTAAATTACCAGGCAACAATTTATTAGTTTTACATCTGTTTTATTACAAAGTTTGCCAAGCAATGTATACCTTACTAAGAATCTTACCCTGTTTCATCTTTTGTTACTTTTCTTTTGAATATAGCTGTGTTTATTTTTTGATTTATTGTTCAGCTGAGTAGCTGATTGTGCTGCATTCTGGTTATTTTGTAATAAAATCTGCTGCAGACTACAGAAAATATGGCAACCCACTACAGAACTGTTTCTTCCCTCTAATAATCATCAGAATCGGGGCTGGATGACGTAGAATCAGGAAGTTATTGGATAGTTGCTCAGAAAGCAGTAAATAGAATCACCAGTTTATTAAACTTAATTAAAGAATGGGTGACCTATACATCACCACTCTGATTGGATTAGGAGTATTCTTCAGCAATGTGTTAATATACAGGTAATGCCCGCTGATAAACGAGTCCCTCACTTCATGGCAGCATATTAAGGTGCTATTGAGCCTGGACTGTTAGGACGCTAATGTTCACTATTATTTTACACTCATTAAGCAGCGCTTTTGCTGTTAGGTGAGTATAAAATTAAACCAAATGGATAATTAAAAAAAAACAATAGAAAAGTGTGTGTGAGTGTGTTTATAGTTCTCTCTGTATGTGTGAGTGTATGGGTTCTTGTGTGCATGAAAGCAGGTGTGTGTGTGTGTGTGTGTGTGTGTGTGTGTGTGTGTGTGTGTGTGTGTGTGTGTGAGTGTGAGAGATTGAGCAGTGGATGCAACTCTTTTAAAATTAAGAGGTATGCACCTGTCAACCTCTTAGCTCGAGAAATCTGCATGAAGCCTAAAATGATGGGGAGTCAAAGGCTCAAAATAATAGGTACAGACTTTTGGAGAAAAGGTGGTGAATTATACTTAATAAAAAATGACAATAAATAAGAGTTATAGATTTTTTTACTTCAAAAATTGTATATTAATTCACATTCTCTTATGTTGTCAATGTCTCATTTTAATAGTACTAATATTTTAAAAGGGTCCCTGATTACTTCTGGATTTGTCCCTGATTTTGTTGAGACTTAAAGTCTGAAACTTAAATATAACTCATTATTTAGTGATTTCAACCCCCAATTATTTGCCAGCATGTATTGCAGCAGGTTTGAAACAGTAGACAGATGAATATTTTCAGTGCAGTGGTGCAGCAGTTTGCATTGTCACTTCACAACAAGAGGTTCTCTGGTTTGATTCTCTGATGGGGTACCTTCTGTGCGGAGTCTGCATGTCCTCCCTGCATTCATGTGGGTTTCCTCTGGGAGCTCTGGTTTCCTCCCTCATTACAAAAACATGTACCTGGAGTGTTTCTCCCCGGGCCACTGCTGAAAATTAGCTCATTCCAAGTCCGACTTTCCCAGTAAAGAAATGCTAAATAAATAAATAAACTTTGCATCAAAAACATTAAAAATATATCTATAGTAATTAAAAAAAAGACAAAAAAACCCCGCAAATACAAAACAATTTAACAGACAGCCCATTATCTGAGTGAAATAATGCCCCCCCGAGTGTGTTTTATTGTGTACCCTGTTGCATATTATTGCTCACTAATTATAGGTCCACTTAAGTAAATAAAGTAAAAAGTATACATTTTAGAATATGTAAGCCCACTGTACAAGATGCAGGCACAATTATAACAAAAAGAAATGGTAAAACACCTTTGCACTTGCTCTTTAAGGGGTTAAATGTGTCATCAGTAATTACTCTTGTGTCAGTCACTATAAATCATAATTCAGCTGAAGTTGTTTAGGCATCAAAGAGTATTCCTCAGTTTTTATCAATTAGGATATGTTGGTGTGTTTTTTCTGTTTTCTGAGTACTGCTGCTTATTTGACAGAGCTTTTTCAACTTCAGCAGTTACATTCAGTGCATTTTTTATGATTTTGGGTACTGAGTCATAGTGGTGCTGGCTCTTTCAGATAAACTAAAAATGCACTATTTGACAGCTTCTGTGCACCATCTCACACAGATTCTTTAAAGAAAAAAGAAATGGGAAGACAGGAAAGTGGTGATATGGGGAGCAAGCAGGGGAAAACCAAACTGAAAGAAGGGTCATAATATGCAAGAAGGGTGTATGAAAGAACCATAGCTATCAATTTCTTCAACAGTAAAAACGGATCACATGTACAGAATCTTAGCGAATTTGGACTGTCACCTCTAGAGAGAGAGAGGTGGGAAAAACATAATTGTGTTGTGTAGCCAATTGGACCAAATTAAGTGTGTCAAGTAGACATGTGTCTGAAATGGAGAGCTATGTATGGGACAATTTTTGTTTTTTTTTTTTTTGGGACAAGTTTTTTGTTGAGAGAGAGAGAGGGATGTTGGGGAAGGGATATAGGCATGTCTAGGGTAGGCAAGGTGAGGAAGCAATTCACAGACAAGACATATGAGACATGACACAGGATTGGTGAAGGACACAAGAGGTGGGTGAACACCATGGTTGGGGTGATGGTGGGGAAATTGTGAACCCATGGACGTCAAGATGGGTGAGAGTGAGAATCAAGTCCTCACTCACTGGACTGTCATCACTGTCACCTCACTGCGCCGATGGCTGCAGTGCATGATGTCTGCAAGTCCTTGTGTTATTCAGGACAACAATAGAGAGCAGTGTCTCCACTCGCTGCAATCATGTAACAGTTGTGTGGTCCACAATCCTACACATCATACCTGGCACTTAGCTCGGGTGACAAAATCACCCTCTCTGCCACTGCTCCCAGAGGGAACCACAGGCCTATCCTCTGAGCAGAACTACCCGAGAGGCCAGGCAGTTCAGTGGCAGTGGAGGGGTGCTGCCAGGTTGCTGCCCAGAAGCGCTGGGTCTTGGTACTGTAACCAGTGGAGTGAGCATAGGTGGATCACATGTAACCTGTCTACCCTGCTGTGCTAGTAATAACATACAATTGTAAAATAAAACATAAAAAAACAGTGGAAATAATAAAATTATAAAAAAGATAAAGGAAAACAATATTATAAATAATTTAAAATTAAAAAATACAAACACAATTACAAATAATAAATTTAAAAAGTAGGTAACAACAATGGAATACACAATTATACATAATAAAACAACAATTAAAAAAATTAACAATAAAAAATAGAAGAAAAGGGGTGGGGTGAGAGAAAAAAGGAGAACATTACTAACTTTATATGTCACTCAATTCGCATTTATACAATTGTTTGACTCTATTCTGCTCATACCTCTCAACCTCTTAGTGCAAGAAATCGAGAAAGCCTGACAAAATGGGGGGGGGGGTAAAGGCCCAAAAATAGGGTCATATTTTAAATATTACTCTTATAAACTTAGTACGTTTTTACAGTAACAGGGTTTGTTTTAACATACATTTTTTGAATGATTTGAAATCTGAAACTGAAATGTATGTCATTATTTAGTGACTTCAGTCCTCAGGTAATCCCGGTGATTTGTCAGAAAACCATTAATTTTATTAGGAACAGACCAAAAATATGAATTAAAAATCTAGACATTCTGCAAAAATTTGGAGAGTTGAGAAGTATGATTATTCTACCTTTACATATAATACTACCAACTCTTAACAAACAACTTTTCCACTGTTAAAACAATGAAGCTCATATCAGATGCACAGTATATTACTGATCGCATCAAACAACCATGGATATGTGCAGTTATACTGATTACACTTGGCCCTAGTTTATACAGTAGGTCTGATGTTACATTGCAATACTGATGTAAACTTAAAACAGTACTGTATAGTTGGGAAGTGTACTTTCTGAACTAACAATCTCTGACTACTCTGTAATACTGGACTGTTGTTTTTGCCTACTAATGCATGCATACTTTTCTTTTACATTTGACAGATGCATACTCAATGTGATACAATGGTTTAATTAACACAAAAAGCTGTTTGGATGCATACATACCACATGCGTCTTGCATCCATGCCAATCTTGCTTCATAGATTCTTTGTTTCAGTGCTTTATCTGTATGGGTTGTGGAAAAAGCTGAACAGAATACCATTAAGAATATCAATCCTGAACAAATTCAGCTTCTAACTCTTACATGTAGTGCCTGTAAGTAATACTTACACATCTGTGGAGTGCCGCCAGTCCAACATTCCTTGATCCAATGGTAAAGGGTATCCTTCTACCTCATCCTGAGGTCTCTGTAGTGCTTTCTACATTGTTTGCCAGTGCAGAAGATACCAGCAACACCGGTCAAAGCCCAGGCCAAACTATTCCATGCATCTGATTTGTAATTGGATCCATGATAGGACTCCTACAACAGCCGGGGCCCATACTCATTCACTAGAAGCCCAACAAACACTTTGGACTCCTGGACACCCCACCTTTGAGCACAAAGTCTCAAAACACCTCCACAAACACCAGACATGTCTACTACAGATCAAGACCAATCTACAATAATGTTTTCCCACCAAATGTGTCTGTACTCCACTAATTTTGAAATCTGCATAAAAAAACAGAGTGGAGTCTTTAGGGATGCTTTATATCTTGTTGACTAGCTCCATAGGATTGGTTAATTAGCATGCAATTCAGCTGCTTATGCTGTAATTAACATCTCTGAAGCACAGATTAAGACAGACGCAATCCATTACTAGTGTACTCCATTATAAAAAAGTCAAATGTGAGAGTTATTGCATTGTTTAACTCAGTGAGACATTTCTTTGGAACAGTATACCTCTACAGAGGAGTATTAAACTCCAGAAGGTATGTACCCATTTTGTTACCTTCATAATGCACATGCTGGAATGTATTTAAGAATAATGTGCAGTAAATCAATATGCATTACTTAGCATTGTAATTATGGCATGGTCTTGTTTGTCAAGCCATTTCAGAGGTACAGAGGATGTAGAAGAGCTGAAAATATAATGCTATGTGATAACTATGCACACATGTTTCATGGAAAGGTCCTTTGATAGCAGTTTTAGCATTTCAACGTTGTTTGGTTAGCACAATTGGTCCTTAGCCTGTTTATTTGCTTTTTTGGGGGGGGGAGAGGATGAGTTCCTGCTATGGCACAAACTGTAATGGACTGTTATTTTGGGTGGGTGAGCATAGTTGGGTATCTGCAATAGCACAAACAAGGATATGTTTCTCTTGTTAGTCTCGTTTTGTATTCTCCCTCTTGCTATTTTTGGTCATATTCTGACTCTTTCATGTTTATCCAGGGGGAATACTGACAGTATTCCTTTACTGCTTTATCTGTAAGCAGTTTACTTGCACTTATGTGATCCTTAAATGTATTATCATTTTTTTGTCTTTTAGGACACAAAATGTCTGTTCCATATAGGCCCCCATTTACTGAGGCAGAAAATGACCTCATCATAGAGGGCCTACGTCAACATTATGCAGTACTGCTGTCCAGAGTGTGGGCCAATTTGGCTGAGCATATTGCTCTGTGAAATGAATTAGTCTGTAACATACATTCTGGTGGCTGACACAGGCACACCTATGAGCAGGTGTATCACAAAGCCCCAGAAATGATTACTACTGCAAGGAGGCATGCAGCTGCATTAGCATGTGATCACCAGATCACTGGTGGTGGGTCTGCTGCAGAACCCCCTCTCACTGCCACTGAGGATTTGATTTTTTTGGGTGGGAGAATTTAAGATTGCTATAGTTGTAAGCTTTATTTTGAAGTTGTACGCCACATTCTTATTGATATTTGAGTTACTGCAGATATAGATGAGTAAATGTATTACCCCTTGTTTTACTGGTAAATGTGGTGCTGTTGCCATTACCGCTTCCTGTACTTATTTCTGGACCATCAGGAATGCAGAGACATAGACCTCCTGGAGTTGGAAAGCATAATACATTTATATCAGTACTGTAGATACATTTATGTCAGTACTGTAGATACATTTATATCAGTACTGTAGATACATTTGTATCAGTACTGTAGATACTTTTATATCAGTACTGTAGATACATTTTTGTCAGTACTGTAGATACATTTATATCAGTACTGTAGATAAATTTATGTCAGTACTGTAGATACATTTTTTGTCAGTACTGTAGATACATTTATATCAGTACTGTAGATACATTTATGTCAGTACTGTAGATACATTTTTGTCAGTACTGTAGATACATTTATATCAGTACTGTAGATACATTTATGTCAGTACTGTAGATACATTTTTGTCAGTACTGTAGATACATTTATATCAGTACTGTAGATACATTTATGTCAGTACTGTAGATACATTTTTGTCAGTACTGTAGATACATTTATATCAGTATTGTAGATACATTTATGTCAGTACTGTAGATACATTTTTGTAAATACTGTAGATACATTTATATCAGTACTGTAGATACATTTTTGTCAGTACTGTGGATACATTTATATCAGTACTGTAGATACATTTTTGTCAGTACTGTAGATACATTTATATCAGTACTGTAGATACATTTTTGTCAGTACTGTAGATACATTATATCAGTACTGTAGATACATTTATGTCAGTACTGTAGATACATTTATATCAGTACTGTACACACATTTCAAGATATCTGATATTGTGTCCTCTCAGGCCTGCTGTATGTATCACTGTACTGTCTGTAATAGTGGCAGCTGTGTAAATTGATTAGCATATATTGCAGCATAGAGGTGCAGGTATTAATGTATTCCTATGTTTCTTCCTTTTATCACAGGTGATCATGGAAGTGAGTCTGGTTCTCATCAGACTCTGATGATCACAGCCAAAGTGAGGCACAACCAGGGGGTGCAGAGGCTGAATCTGACACAGAGGTTGACACCCAGTGGCCCCCTTATATTCCCCATAAATAGCCAGTATGTTTATACAGCCCAGTCCACTGAGACAACAGATATTGGACAGGTGGAGAGTGAGGACACTGACCAAGGAAGTGTGGCTACTGCGGCTTCATAGCCTGTTAATTCTGGCCATAACCAAACTGTTGGCAAGGTCCCATGCAGGAGGCTTGATAGGGGTGCTAGAAGGAGGCCTGCTGTGCCTCCTCCACCTAGTGCAGGTGTGTCTTCATGTGTAACTCAGCATATGTTTAGAGCATCATGGCGGCACAGGCACATTCAGGAAGGCACTCCAGATAAATCCACAGGGTTTTTAGATGTGGCACAGTCTGACATCTGTGACTGCCTCCACCGTGTTGTTGATTCCATGGATCAGATGAATAACACATTGGAGCAAGGTGTGTCTGTAATGGAGCGTGGAATATCTGTCATGGAATGCACATTGTGATGAAACATCTGCTGGAAGGAGAATGTCGGCCTCGTGCGTGTAGATCAGCATCTACATCTGCTGTGATCCATCGTGGTCATATCCAATCATGCTCCCATAGTGGCACTACTTCCACTGCTCCATCAGGGAGTGTGCTGTCCATACCCAGATGTGGCAGGCCATGGGGTCATGGTCTTGGACATTCCCATAAAGGGAGCACATCCAGCAGATATCAGTCACCTTCAGGTAGTAGCCCTGCATCTGACCTTGGACATGGAGGTACCAGTGCAATTCCTGGCAGAGTTAGTTTTCGTGGTTGAGGGTGACAGCAATGAACTGTCAGCTGTACCATGCACAGTTCACTGCTGTCCAACATACAGAAACATAGAGCTAGCACTGAGTTTGGTTGTGTCCATGCATACACTCACACACCAATGTGACATTGATGGCACCTACAGACACATACGTAACACTTTTGTGGTCCATTTTTCCTGCTTCCCTTGCTTACTCGCACACACTCACACACCTTTTGTGTCAGCCTAGGCCTCCTGCACAGCACCCTGTGCAAGTGATGGTAACTGTGCCATATCTCTGTTTTCTATCTTTTGGATTCAGGGACAGTAAAGTTATGTGTCTGATGCACAGGGTGACTATTTACATAAATTATTGCATCTGCATGTGTGATGTTGAACTGATGATTGCACCTGTCAGTTATATTGTACTTGGCCAGTTATACAGATGCTAGCATCATCATTTCACTACTTTATAGTGGATGCTCTTGTAAGGGTTGTGAAGTTAGCAACTGAAATGTGTCTCATACATTTAGAAATTTTCTCTGTAATGATTTGTATTACAGAGTTATGGTGCACATCAGAAGTCACAAAATCAAATCCAGATCTCAGGACTGTATGCCAGCAGTGTAGTCAAATCTCATCAAAACAGTAATACAGCACAACGGTATTTCTGGCATGTACATCACCATAGCTTGATAAGTATGTTACTTGGCTATTGACCTGATGGTGTTTAGAAGCCTACCCGTTAAATCACAATATAAAATTCAATGACAGATATCATGTATGGCCAAAATCTGTCTAGCAAAGACTATCGATGTCCAGGTGAGAAGCAGGGGCAATCCAGGGCAGACATTAACAGTTTCACATCGAGTTATCCAGGCTGTGATGAAAATGGGTCATGGAGGTGTTCTGCCTGACATGGTTTTGGAGCCTATTCCAGAGAAGTGGCAAGCTATGGGAGATGTATCTGTCTCTCCAGCATATCCTATATATATCAGTCTATACACGGAGGGCCCTGGAAAAGGTGATTGTATTCCCAAATGACATATGTAGGGGCAGGATTTCCATCGCAGTTGGGTCAGAGATAGCCCTGTAAGGCATACATAAGTCACCTCAATGCAGTCTATATCATACTGACTAGAATGACAGCTACTTCAGTCTGTCCATATAAGACACATGTTTGACACCCTGATTTTTATAACTTAGAAATCTCTGAGGTCTGTCAAGTTTCTGCAGATGTCTCATACAGTACATAGCAAAGGGAACATTATATTTAAAAATAGGCCTGAGGAGGGATGACTATATGGGATTTGGAACTTAATGTTATAATGCTGTTATGCCTTTGTTAATCTGATGCAATATGTATATAACCTTCCCCACCACAGTAGACAAATGTTGCAGTCTACTTGTGTTCCCAGGTCTATCAATGCAGAATTATTGATTAGGGCATTCAGGGTTATGTCATAATAAGCTGGGACATTGTTAATACCAAAGGAAATGATGATGCATTTATATGAAGTTCATTGAAGATTTGTCATCAGTCTCTGTAAGCCCCTTTTGAACCGCACTCACATGGTTAGCGGATTCAATGATAGCACCTAAGCTGCATTCAACCACAGACACTCTGTTGTGGTCTGAACTTCTAAAAAGTACATGGCAAACATGAATGGCCACAGCACTGACACTTGTGGTAACCCATGGGCCATGGTTCTGCTGCTAGAGGTGAACTTTTCTACTTTGAATGAGTGTCGTTTGATGTGAGCCAGTTTGCAACTCACCTGACACATAAATGTGGGATTGTGTACAAGGCCTTGGCCAAGTCAAGACAGACGTCAAAGATGTGCACACATGCTATGTCTCTGATCACTTTATTGAATGCCACCAAGTTTAGCATGCACAACCTACCCTTGAGAAAACCTAGGTGGGACAGATGTAGTGTTTGGATGTCAACTCTGTCCTTGTATCCGACATCCATGAAAATCCATTCCATTGCCTTACAGTTGAGGCTGGTTAAACTTAAGGGGCTATAAGTACATGTGTATGTTGCTGATCCACCCTTGTGTAGGGGGAAATAGGTTGCTGATTTCAAATCTGTGGATAAAGGCAGTACTCAGACTGTGGATGAATAGGGCACCTAGTGCAGGGTTAAGAACATTAACAGGGCTTTCAACATCTTGGAGACAGCAATGATTACTTGCTCTTTGTAACTGCACATTGGAGGCAATGGTGAAGACATGTTTTGTGATAAGCTTGGGGAAGGGTGGGGGCTTAATTTTTAGACAAGCCTGTCTGCTAGCAAGTTTTCAATTTACACTGGGTCAATATACTACCCACAATTAGTTCAGCACACATCTGAGTTATACATTTGAGGTTGTAGATGCATCAGAAAAAAGCCTTATCCTTGGCTATGGTTTAATTAATTTGTGAATATCTGTGTACGTGTGCATGGATTATACTGCAGAACTTGACCAGATATATCTAAGCACCGGAACTGTGACTTCAGCAGCCCAATTGCACTCTCTATGATGTTTCTAGTTTGAGCATGTTCCTCATTATGGCATTCTTTTGTGGATATGTATGCACTTCTTTTGGGTGTCATCATCCATGTTACCAGGGTGTAGCCAGCATCCCCCAGTAAATAGCTCTGTGGGATGTCCTCCGTAGCAAACATCTGGTATAGCTGTGATGTGTGCCAGATATGAGAGTCATGATAACTACCAGGGTTGCCAGCACACACATCCAAGATAATTACCTGGGCATTACACATGACTTGACAGTTGATGGAGTGGTATTCCTTGTGGTTAATGTAGAGTCTACCCTGCTCACCAGGTGGTGCCTTGATGTGTACATGAGTGCAATCTATGGCACGCAGTACTTTAGGGTAGTGTGCTCCATGATTGAACTGTTACATATTATTGGTCCTGTCCTCAGAAGACGGGGGAAAATTTATGTGCTCATTGGCATGTATGAGCATAGTATCCAGGAACTGGTACAGGATCCTGGATGCCGATGCCTGTGACATACCCATCATGTCCCTAGTTGGTCTTTGAAAAGTACCTGTAGCTAATATTCTAAGGGTTACACATATCTTAGTTTCCACTGGGGTGGGTTCCCCTCGGTTGGCTGTGGCTCTGAGTTGAGGGTGACAGAGCTCACAGAGTTCTTGTAACGTGTCCCTGTCTACCCTGTAGTGCTTTACAATCTCCAGCTCATGCAACATCTGGGAAGTTACCCTCAGCCTGAACACACTTCTCTGTGTCAGTCTAGGCCTATTGACACCAGCAGCAGCAGTACTGGCTTCAGCCTGTAGCACATACAGATGTAGGATAACTGCAGCAGCTCCTAACATTATCTCATTTAAGATTTCCTTGTCTCTACTCCAATGGTATTGAATTATTGAGGAAAAACAAGAATGCAGACTACATGAATACTTTATACATTTGTTGAATAAGTCCACTGTGTGGAATTGGCTAATTAACATGCAATTCACCTGCTTAGGCTGCAATTAGCATGAATTTAACACACCTGCTCAGCACTCAATAGTGTGCTATGCACACCTTTGTGCAGCTCAATGCACTGTCACATAAAAAAGGTAAGCATAAACAAAATTAATATGTGTTTCTGTTTTCCTGATATTGCGCAAACATGGAACATAAAAAGTGAAGAAAACGTTGCTCATCCTGTACTTGAACACAGGACCGAGTCTGCAGCCCTACACATACACGTTCTGCCACAGGAATAGTTACATAACAAGCACACTAAAACCTGCCTTTCATTACTCAGTTTTCCATGGGTGTGCTAAGTGCACCGTCGTGCAAACATGGTAAAAAAAATTGTAACCTGACAACCCCCTTATGTCATCACTCACTGTTAACATCCATTGGAAACAAAAACACTGTAGAAGTGCCCTCACAAAGTGAAAATCCCTACATGATTACTCTTTTTTGTGATTCAACAAATATACTGAGTTTTGACCTACTATGCATCTTCACCATGCTGACAGCCTGAAATCTACATGGTTAGTAACTATGTAAGCAGAGAGCTGCATGGGAGCACAATATTCGAAACACAAGGCAGGGTATTACTTTGCCTATATATGTGGTACATACTACATTATGCTTGCAGCACATTAGAATACTCTGTTTCATGAGCCTTAAACATTTTAGCAGCCTGCAATATGTACAAGTTTATTCCTCATTTGGGGGTGAGGTAGCAAAGGTGCATTTATGTAATGGCAGTTAAAATAACATTTTTTGTGGGGTGACTAATTTTCTAGCATCCACAGTGTGTACCTAGGCCATAATATGTGTGTTGTTACTTGTTAGGGTCAATTTTGTACATATTTAACAGCTTTTAGTCACTCTTGTTTTCATGTAGACTCCTGTAGTCAGAAATTTTCCGAATACACGGCCAACACGAACACGGAGTCTAAACGGTTTCATTACAGGTTGTTGGATCTCTCCACTGTGTTGGTTTCCTTGATTAGTATAAAATTCAGCTACTTATGCTGAAATTTGCATGCCATGAAAGTTTCTGTATTTGTGTGTGAGTGTCTATGAATGCACACCACTACACTGAGTTTACTGAATCTAAAAGTTGGCATTGCAGTGTATGCGTCACTCTGTAATATACAAGTGGTAAAAATTATCATGTAGGCTTTACTGAATTCCCAACATGGTCAACGAGTGTTTCTGATCTACTATCTACAAGAAACTTACATTTTCTAATAATTACTTACATTGCAAATATTGTCATCCATTGCTTTGTAAGAAAAATATCTTCTGGGGACAGCTGGTTAGAATAGCTCAAATGTGTTCGGATTTTGATCTATTTCAGGTTGAAGCTAAAAAGGTGGTTGAGATGTTTTTAGAGAGGGGCTACCCCCAAGAAGCTTTTAATTGATGTTAAAGATAAAATTTCTAAAGGGTGGGGTACAAAATATAACCCCTAACTTGGGGCAGAGGTGATTGGAAACAATGCCAAAGAATCAGTAATTACCAGTAACGACACAAAAAGCTATACTAACCCCTTGGCACTTGCACACAATTCCTCTTCTAAGGAGATTAAAGACTTAATTATAAAAAACTGGAACATCTTTAAAGTCAGTGAGGATTCTTTTTAATATTTTGGGTGAAATTCTGACTTTTTTTACAAAATGGGAAGGGATGTAAAAACTATTTTTGAGCAGTACACAAATACCAAAACCAGTACATGAATACCAAAACCCTAACTACCATTAAACATACCAGGAGATGTGGGGCTTGTAGTCAGTGTACATACATTGGAAAAGGAAGGCATTAACTTGGAGAATTACCCCCAAGGCAACATTTATTTGGCAGATAGAAATTGTGGTTCCAAGGGGTTTACTTATATAGCTTTATGTTCTGGCTGTACAGGGTTTTGTGTGTGGAAAATGAAAAGACAACTCCTTAAATGGGTTTATAAATGCAATTATGCAATATCAAAATGTAACACCAATAACTCTTTGTTCAAACACACAGAGTAATGCAACAGGGAATGGATATGGCAGTTATAATTAAACACATCATTCCACCCTGGTTTGAAGGAAAACATATCTATTTTTGCTAATTTTAAAGCTTAAGCTGGCAAAATTATAAGATGTACACCCCTTCTTTTACTCCAACCTTTTCATTTTATCTCTCTCTCTCTCTCTCTATATATATATATTTATATATTAGATATAGATATATTTGATGATTGTGTTGGTTTAATCAATGTGATTGACTTTTGAGTTATTCCTTATTTTTAAAATATTTTTAAGTGATTTCAACAATATATTCATTATTTATTATTTACTATTACTTAAACATGACTTTTTGCATAAATACACTTGTGCCATGTTTTTAATTCTGTATTAACACACTTTTATTAATGATAGTGAATTCTGAATTGATCATGTGATCACGTCATTAAGGTATTTAAATGAGTTTTTTGTTTGATCCATGGTTCTGAAGAAGTTAAACTTCTGTGGGATGAAAGTGCTTAACCATTAACAGTTATCTGAGTTTTTTCTATTGACTTTATGATATTTTAATAAACTTGTTTGGATTTTTCTCCTCGGAGTCTATGTTCTTGGTTTTTTGTTGTAAATAAAGATGAAGGTTATGTACATGCACATAGAGGAAGACTAGCCAAGTGTTTAGTAAGATAGAATGCTTGAGTCATTATATATGGAATGACTGGCTATGCACATTGTGTGGTTGCTGAGGATCATGACATACTCTGCTGAGAAAGTTCCTGTTGAATTTCATTTGGTTACAAGACTGCTTTCCTAGGAAAAAAGGCACATGTATTGCAGAAGTAGTTATTTATCCATATATCTTCTATTCTTCTAAACATATTCTTTATTGTATTTATTTATTTGTCTTTACATGCCACACCAGCTATCTACTGTGCCTATATTGTCCCCTGGCAAGAAACAGAACCCAGGGCCAGCACTGCTTTGGTGATAAGTGATCCTGCATTATTCATATTAACTCAGCAAATCATTTAACTGCAAGGCTGTCTGGAGTGGTCAAATTAGATAAATGTCTATATGCTCACAGGTAAAGAGTAGGAAATCGGTCTGCAGATTGCTGCACACTTAGCCAATAATGAGACACTGACAAGATAAAAATTGAGCCCTGTGTCTCTGAGGTAAATAATTTAAACATTATGCCAACCTCCAACCACCAAACATTATGCTTTTGCTCCTTCTACACTCAAAGCACAGGAATGTGATTATTATGAGGTGTATAATTCACAGACAAGTGCTGAAGTAGTCCCCCAACAATGATGTTCGCATTTTCTGTACTGCTATCAGGTATATCAGTCTTGCCTGCAGCCTCTGGTTACTTGGTTACTTGGTTACTTGGTTACTTGTGTTGCATTGCCATTTTTGGTTCTGTCTTTTGAGCAGCTGCTCAGCTTCTCACTGCTTTTATAGCTCAGTCTTGTCAGTACTATAGTGTCTCTCTGTTCAGAGACACTATAGAAAAAAAAGTTATGTTGTAGTGCTTTCGAGTTCCCTCTACTGGCATAGTTACCCTTTCATTCTCACAGGAAGCATATGCTTTGATCACGGTTTTGTTTCCAAAAGATCTTTGTATTTAAAAGAAGACTACCAGGAAGCCATGTATCTCACCTGCAGGTGATAGTGATTGCAAAGTCAACAAAAAACAATTCTGGGTATTCTAAAGAAGTATTGTTACTGAGTACCTCAGCTATCCACTTACAGTCATTCCTTTTGCAAACACATTTACGACTACTAAGTCAATACTAAATAATTGAAGAGTGTACTTTTTTTTGACAAAGAAGTTTTTTCTGACACCAGCTTACCTCAGTGCAGAATCACATACTGCCCATGAATGTAATGGGTCACATCAAAAAGACACCATGTTGCAGTGGCAAAACTGCTACTACCAATACAGATAACTATCCAATCCAGGCAAGTCCAAGGATATTTTCTATTTTCGGCATAAGTCTGAAGAGATTGAAAAACAAGTCACTAAGTTGTTTCTATATGCTTGCATGCATAATGATGTTGGTGTAATGGTTAAGGTGTTTACCTTACAGGGATTGATTCTCACCTTTGTGAAGCATGGCTAGGCTTGAAAATTACCCTTGTGGTTATTAGCTTGTTAATTACTTATGTACCTTACTTGTAGCCTCTACATCAAACACTGCACATCCAATTTTTATTTAAGCTACCATAATGATGTACTTGTGTGCTGTGTCTACTTTTATGCTGTACAAAAGTCAACCTCCTACATAAAAAGCATATCCAGTTATGAAGCACATCTATTTCTAGAATCACAAAGTTCCTACAAATATAAATCACTGATTAAATTAAATAAAACAGTTGTAAAATAAGAGACATATGCAATGAACATCATTGAACAGCAAAGCTACAGGTGTTGCTGACATCCTTATGTATCATTAGTAAAGTGTTTTATATACTTTGGCTGGTAAAGGATGACAGGGCTCTATATGAGTGATACTAGGTCTTGTTGTCTCCTGGCATAATACGTGCTTGTCTTAACTTGATTATCCTTAATTAAGCACAAGAGCTGTAGTCAGTTGTTTCAGAAATGGGAGTTCTCTCGCTGTCTGATACAGACAAATTGGAGAAAGAATGGGAGCTGTGTAGGAATAAATAATTTCCCATATAATTATATTGATTAGTTGTATCAGACATTATTCATTGCATTCCCATGTAACATGTTGTATAAGATGCAAACTGACAATGTAGAAAGAAGTCTGCAACATAATGTTTGGAAAGTAAAAAATTACTTTCAATGTTCTTAGTATTGTGTAAGAAAGAATTTTAGATGCCATTTAAAGACTAACAAAATGTGTTTTTTCGTTATGTTTGTGTGTATGCCATAAGGAAAAGTATAACACTTCAACACTCCAGGCAATGTTGTTTTAAATTTCTATCTCTGCAATATTTTAAAGCATTTTGGCTATGAGAGGTGTCCTTTCTAATTAACATGAGGAAGTGCTTCCTCACACTGAAGGTGGTAGATGACTTGCAAGGCTTTCTTGAGGAAGTGACAAGGTTACAAAGTCTGACAAATTTCATATGCAGAGGGAGCACTTTACCCGCCAAGTACAAGAAACACTTGCGATAGGTTGCATCACAACATATATACAGGCTGCTATATAAGTAGAGGCTGCATGCAGCTATGAAGCCCTGCACCCTAGATTAAAGGAGTTATTCATTACCTAGGCTCACAAATTATTTTCCAACTTTTTCAATTTCATTGCTACATTTTATACTCATATGTTGTATCAGCATTATACTCAAAGTTTATGTTAGCACCTACGTTTCCAGTCACAATATTACAGCAGCTGCCTGTTAAGGCATTTTAAGAATCTACAAGGCAATTGCAATTAGCAGCTATTATCATTCTTTGGTAGACTTGATTAAGCCTCCCTTCATGCAAACGGTAGAAGATGAAGGCTGTTCTCTTGCTGAAGAAGTGGTGAGTTGAAAGATACTAGGAAGATTTTAAAGTATAAAGGGCACACACATATGGATTACATAGAGTCATTCACTCCCCAACTTTTCAGATACTCAATCACGACAGCAGGCCTTTGCCTATGAATCTCAGTAAGCATGACTTTAATAGATACAGTCTCAGTAACAACATCCAATGCATTATTAAACACAGTGAGTAATTACAATTCTGTGTTGTAACCCGAGTCTCCTGAGAAATGAGGTTTAGAGAACTTTTTTGTTCCTTTCTTATCTTTGTTCCTTTCTTATCTTTGTTTCCCTGTTCTGTTCCACCAAGCCACATCATTATTGACCTTCTCCAGCTCACTTCTGTGTGTTAATGCATGTCATGTTTTGTTAACGTCACTTTTTCATTTTTGCTTCCCTGCTCGATGCTCTTCTCTGATTCTACACAGCCATGTTACTACTACCCGACTCTTTTCTAGCTTCTCTATTTATTATTTTAAGGTTGGGCTGGCACCTCGGCACCGTACAAATATAATTCAAGAACTCCTTCGGTTGCCCGAAAATAAGAGAAACTGAAAAAACCGCTACAGCAACTAAAGCGGAATACCACAGGAATCAGCCACAAAGACAAAATAAACTTTTTAGCACTTTCTTCCACTTTAATTTTACTTGGACTTCTTCAGAAAAACCAGGATGCCTCCCTACATCCTGGTTTTGTACTGTGAAACAGGAAATGATGTTATGTTGTATTAATTACTGTCGTAATGCATTTTCCAATAAAAAATAATTTGAATACATTCATTCATGAATTGATAAAAAATATATACAAGTATAAATATGTACATTTGGTGGTTATGTTGTAACCATTGTCTCTAAAACAATATTTCTTAAAAAATTGTATGTAAACCCTCTATCAAACTATATGATTTAACTTACAATATACTTGCTTTTTTTAAAAAATGTAACTGGTGATTTAACACACTCAAATAAAAAAATATATATTATTCCTTTATATACATTACAAAACTTCAAATCATTCATTTTAAATTGATTTGCACTTGATATATTCTACGTACTTGTTTAATGAATTATTAATTCACTACTACCTCACAACTTAGTGACATAATATTGTATGCTGTGGTGCACAATGATACTAAAACTCCGATAACTGTCCACAAAATCTATCCTGTGAAGTCAATAAAACTAACAATCCACACTGTAAGTGTGTGACATTAGCATACTCGTATATAGACATTAACAAAGAAATGCTGTTCGGTTTAAACAACCTAAAACATGTCACCTCACACTCGAATTACCAAACATTTATCCAACATACCAAGCAAGACCCTAAAATGAAATGCTTTTGCATGTGGGTCTACTGCTGACTACTTGTAAACCCGTCAACCTAGGAGTATATCTGGTCACCTATTGAAGGAATGAACTTGACCGAATGTGAGAAACTATCACTGGTGGGTACTAATGCAAAGGAAGGGGATCAGATCGATCTCTAACCCACTACCTATAGCCTATTGAAAATGACTATGAATGATGGAAAGCAAAAAAAAGGAAAGAAAGAAAAAGAAAAAGTGAAAAAAGGGGGAAGAGAAAAGAGAAAGAAGGAAAAAAGAAAAAAGAAAAAAGAAAGAAACAAGGGGAGGGGGGGGAGGGAGGGAGGGGGGGAAGAGAACGGAAAGGGGAGAGGGGGGGGGGTTGAGGTTATGGAAAACAAGAAAAAAGATACTCTATACCTAACATAACTGTTGGTGAATCTAAAACTGTGATGAACATGTGCATGGATGTATACTGAAAAAAATGCCCAATTTGTTATTCAGGTCTCCCTTTAACAAACTCTTTTCTATCTGATCTATGACAAAAAACTCAAATTTCTTAAAATCAACACAATCCTGCGAGGAATCTATTTGGCAGTTGTGTTTAGGGGCAGACATACCACCTGGTCTAAATGAAGGGATAAACATCAAATGCTTTTTGACAGACAGATAAGTTGCTTTGGGCATTTTTTTCAGTCACAGTTTGGGTTCAGGACGGTAATAATTCATGTTAGAAAACTTGGGTGTACAACGAGTATTTTGTGTTTTAAGTGGGAACTATTCATAGTTGTTCGCTTGACGAAAAGTAGGACATACCAGAAAAGGGTTTCTGAGATTTTGGACATGACGATGGTTGACTCGAAGTTGTCTGGTACTTAAGTGCCATTCTTCCATCTTGAGAAATTGAGAAAACTTGGACTTAGTGATAATGAAATTCAGAGGCTTCCACCTGAAATAGCAAATTTCATGCAACTAGTAGAACTTGACATATCACGTAATGATATTCCTGAAATACCAGAAAGCATCTCATACTGCAGATCACTACAGATAGCAGATTTTAGTGGCAACCCACTCACAAGGTTGCCAGAAAGCTTTCCTGAACTAAGCTATCTTACACGCCTTTCTCTGAACGACATCTCACTGGAGGCACTTCCTGAAAATATTGGAAAGTAGCCCCAAAACCAGACGCCTACCGCGTGGCACTCAGGACCCCACAAGACCCCATCAGTGCGAATGCACATACAACGATAAAAGTCTATTTACCACTACTCCAATAAGTGACTCAGGGTAAATAAATAACTACCCTTTTCATTTTATTTTGCTAAACACCTTGTACTCTACTACAGGAACCAGGCAGAACAACATCTAATGAACACAGGTTCCTTCTACTAAAAAATAAATAAAGAGAAAAAAAAAATAAAAAACTCAGGTAGCTACCATTAAACCTGGTTTCCTTTAAGACCCAGGGAAATCCTGTGGTGTAGCAGCCGAGGTTAGAAAGAGACCTAGGAAACCGCCATATTTTCAAACTAACTTGTGCTATTAGACCGGGCGGCAGCACTGGCCCTCGTGGTATGTAACTACTGCATTTTGTTCTGATTGTGCATATTATAGCTAAATGAAACTGAAACTCTCACTGTTGTTTGGTTTACTAAAAGCAATTTACTCATGAAACCCTGCTTGTGGTAAAGATTGAATGCACTGTGTAGATGCAACTGGCGTCTTGTAAAATATAGCATATGGTGCCTAGTAAATGTAAATAAGCGTGTATATAGGGGCTACTGAAGAAATAAGGTTAATTGCCTGATCTGGATGTGGCTGTACATTAGCGACTGTTCAAATGCAGATAACCGCGTTTTGTTTAACTTGTACTGCCTAACGCTGCAGTAGAAAGTGCTTGCCAGCTCTAATTTCATGGTCTGAGGATGTAAGCACGAATTCAAACTAGTTATAAAATATTCACGCTACAAACACCCATTTTTAGCTATTATCTTCTGTATAATGTTTCCTTAGGCTAGCTACTACACATCAATGGTGTAAACTTTTACTTGTGATAATGTCCTTTTGAATATTGTTTCCTTAGAATAGCGACTACATACGGAAGGTTGTAAACGCATATGATTTTGATGTAATCTCTGCTTGGTGTATGTGTTTATTTCACAGTGCAGGCTCTTCCTGACTAACAGTATACCCTGCAAGTACTTTTAGCGTAGCTAAGGGAAACAAATGGTACACTCTCTCATATTTGCTATTTCTGCTCTACCAGATTAACAGTGTGCTTTGTAGAGTATTCATAAGTCGCCAAGGGAATGAAATCACTGCTTAGTACTACTAGCTGTTAATAGAGTGCTTAAGATCACAAAGTTTGTAGAATTTATTTTTTATGCTTACCAACTGACTGCATTGTTTGAAACTGTCTTTTACTGCACTAAATCACCTAACACTTTAAAAGCTATCTCTCTCTGTTACCTCCATCTTAGGTAGCCCCAAAACCAGGCGCCTACAGCGTGGCACTCAGGACCCCACAAGACCCCATCAGTGCGAATGCACATACAACGATAAAAGTCTATTTACCACTACTCCAATAAGTGACTCAGGGTAAATAAATAACTACCCTTTTCATTTTATTTTGCTAAACACCTTGTACTCTACTACAGGAACCAGGCAGAACAACATCTAATGAACACAGGTTCCTTCTACTAAAAAATAAATAAAGAGAAAAAAAAAATAAAAAACTCAGGTAGCTACCATTAAACCTGGTTTCCTTTAAGACCCAGGGAAATCCTGTGGTGTAGCAGCCGAGGTTAGAAAGAGACCTAGGAAACCGCCATATTTTCAAACTAACTTGTGCTATTAGACCGGGCGGCAGCACTGGCCCTCGTGGTATGTAACTACTGCATTTTGTTCTGATTGTGCATATTATAGCTAAATGAAACTGAAACTCTCACTGTTGTTTGGTTTACTAAAAGCAATTTACTCATGAAACCCTGCTTGTGGTAAAGATTGAATGCACTGTGTAGATGCAACTGGCGTCTTGTAAAATATAGCATATGGTGCCTAGTAAATGTAAATAAGCGTGTATATAGGGGCTACTGAAGAAATAAGGTTAATTGCCTGATCTGGATGTGGCTGTACATTAGCGACTGTTCAAATGCAGATAACGCGTTTTGTTTAACTTGTACTGCCTAACGCTGCAGTAGAAAGTGCTTGCCAGCTCTAATTTCATGGTCTGAGGATGTAAGCACGAATTCAAACTAGTTATAAAATATTCACGCTACAAACACCCATTTTTAGCTATTATCTTCTGTATAATGTTTCCTTAGGCTAGCTACTACACATCAATGGTGTAAACTTTTACTTGTGATAATGTCCTTTTGAATATTGTTTCCTTAGAATAGCGACTACATACGGAAGGTTGTAAACGCATATGATTTTGATGTAATCTCTGCTTGGTGTATGTGTTTATTTCACAGTGCAGGCTCTTCCTGACTAACAGTATACCCTCGGCGTACTTTTAGCGTAGCTAAGGGAAACAAATGGTACACTCTCTCATATTTGCTATTTCTGCTCTACCAGATTAACAGTGTGCTTTGTAGAGTATTCATAAGTCGCCAAGGGAATGAAATCACTGCTTAGTACTACTAGCTGTTAATAGAGTGCTTAAGATCACAAAGTTTGTAGAATTTATTTTTTATGCTTACCAACTGACTGCATTGTTTGAAACTGTCTTTTACTGCACTAAATCACCTAACACTTTAAAAGCTATCTCTCTCTGTTACCTCCATCTTAGGTAGCCCCAAAACCAGACGCCTACCGCGTGGCACTCAGGACCCCACAAGACCCCATCAGTGCGAATGCACATACAACGATAAAAGTCTATTTACCACTACTCCAATAAGTGACTCAGGGTAAATAAATAACTACCCTTTTCATTTTATTTTGCTAAACACCTTGTACTCTACTACAGGAACCAGGCAGAACAACATCTAATGAACACAGGTTCCTTCTACTAAAAAATAAATAAAGAGAAAAAAAAAAATAAAAAACTCAGGTAGCTACCATTAAACCTGGTTTCCTTTAAGACCCAGGGAAATCCTGTGGTGTAGCAGCCGAGGTTAGAAAGAGACCTAGGAAACCGCCATATTTTCAAACTAACTTGTGCTATTAGACCGGGCAGCACTGGCCCTCGTGGTATGTAACTACTGCATTTTGTTCTGATTGTGCATATTATAGCTAAATGAAACTGAAACTCTCACTGTTGTTTGGTTTACTAAAAGCAATTTACTCATGAAACCCTGCTTGTGGTAAAGATTGAATGCACTGTGTAGATGCAACTGGCGTCTTGTAAAATATAGCATATGGTGCCTAGTAAATGTAAATAAGCGTGTATATAGGGGCTACTGAAGAAATAAGGTTAATTGCCTGATCTGGATGTGGCTGTACATTAGCGACTGTTCAAATGCAGATAACCGCGTTTTGTTTAACTTGTACTGCCTAACGCTGCAGTAGAAAGTGCTTGCCAGCTCTAATTTCATGGTTTGAGGATGTAAGCACGAATTCAAACTAGTTATAAAATATTCACGCTACAAACACCCATTTTTAGCTATTATCTTCTGTATAATGTTTCCTTAGGCTAGCTACTACACATCAATGGTGTAAACTTTTACTTGTGATAATGTCCTTTTGAATATTGTTTCCTTAGAATAGCGACTACATACGGAAGGTTGTAAACGCTTATGATTTTGATGTAATCTCTGCTTGGTGTATGTGTTTATTTCACAGTGCAGGCTCTTCCTGACTAACAGTATACCCTGCGGCGTACTTTTAGCGTAGCTAAGGGAAACAAATGGTACACTCTCTCATATTTGCTATTTCTGCTCTACCAGATTAACAGTGTGCTTTGTAGATTATTCATAAGTCGCCAAGGGAATGAAATCACTGCTTAGTACTACTAGCTGTTAATAGAGTGCTTAAGATCACAAAGTTTGTAGAATTTATTTTTTATGCTTACCAACTGACTGCATTGTTTGAAACTGTCTTTTACTGCACTAAATCACCTAACACTTTAAAAGCTATCTCTCTCTGTTACCTCCATCTTAGGTAGCCCCAAAACCAGACGCCTACCGCGTGGCACTCAGGACCCCACAAGACCCCATCAGTGCGAATGCACATACAACGATAAAAGTCTATTTACCACTACTCCAATAAGTGACTCAGGGTAAATAAATAACTACCCTTTTCATTTTATTTTGCTAAACACCTTGTACTCTACTACAGGAACCAGGCAGAACAACATCTAATGAACACAGGTTCCTTCTACTAAAAAATAAATAAAGAGAAAAAAAAAATAAAAAACTCAGGTAGCTACCATTAAACCTGGTTTCCTTTAAGACCCAGGGAAATCCTGTGGTGTAGTCCGCTCGCTTCGCTACGCTCGGGCTTGCTCCGCTCCCCTCCCTGCCCCCTATTCCCACCCGCCCCCACTACCTCTACATTTATTTGGTCATCAAGCCCATCCCCTTTACCACTACCCAATCAAAACTGTCCACTCCTCCCCCCTCCATCTCTCTGCCACTCCCTACCACTAAACCAACTCCGCCCACCTACCTAACTCTCTCCAATTATCTCACCCTACTATTACCTCCAGCTTTCTGCGGACCTAGGTACCTCCCCTAGCCCTATTTACGCAGAGACCTTATCCAGCACCATGGACAGAAACTCATTTACCACCCTTCCCCTTGTACTTTTACTCCTCATTTTACCGTATCTCTTAACAACCTATGAAACACAAGCCCTAACAGGAGTCTACCTTCCCAAGGGTCAGACCTTCCTGTATTCCCAAAATACCACTACTCTTATCCCTCCCTCTCTCTACTCTGCTACTCACCTCATCCCTAAAAGTACACACCTTATTCTTAGATACCCAAAAGTATCCTCATTAAGGGAACAGCTTAAACTACTTACTAGACTACAAAAAATACTAGAATATTTGAAAAAATCCATCACTAATGACGGCGATATCCACCCTAACCCAGGCCCTCATAGTGACCTAGGCCCTAACCTCCTCCATGCAGCTAGTAGACCAGCGGACTCCCTCTTTTTGCTTCATCTCAATATTAGAAGCATTAATAATAAAGTCCATAGCTTACATGCCATGCTTGATATCCACTCCCCTGACATAATGTGTTTATCAGAAACTTGGCTCAAACCAAGCACCAAGGATGAGGAAATTATCCCTCCTGGGTATAACATCATCAGGGCTGATCAGACAACCAGAAGGGGTGGCGGAATAGCTGTAATGTTCAAGAACTCCTTGAGCATCACAATGAATTTACTCCAACCCCCAAAAGTCCCTAACCTGGAACTGATTGCCCTTAAGCTATCCCTAAACAGACAAAAAAGTATTAATCTCATAGTAATCTACCTACCACCAGGCAAAAATGTAGAAAACCTTGAACAAACCCTTAGTTGGCTTGCTAATAACTATCCCCAAGAAACTATAATATTAGGAGATGTTAATATTGACTGGTCTCTCTACTCTGCTCAATCAAATCCTCTCCCCATTAACTTACATGGTTTCTCCCAAAATATTCTTTCTCCCACTAGACTTGGACAGGCCCAACAAAAGGAGAGCATTATTGACTGGATTCTTACTAATAGGAATCCTAATAACTATACCACAGGGACCCTTCCCAACGACCTTAGCGACCACCTCGCTACCTTTATTATAAAACACAAATGTTCAAATACGAATCCCCCCATAACTAGATTAGTAAGGAACAGCAAGAATTTTGTCCCTGACCAATTCCTAGCTGATCTCAAGGCTTGTAACTGGCACATCCTAAAAACCCTACCGTTAGATGAAAGTGTCTCATACTTTAATGACACTTTCCTCAAGATACTCAATTCCCATGCTCCTAAACGACTTACTAGAACTAAGGAACGTATAGCACCCTGGCTAACACAAGAAACTAAATCTAAAATTAGAATCAGAGACCAGGCCTGGAATAAATGGAGAACCACAAAAACCCCCCTAGATCGCATCAAGTTCCTCCAGCTTAGAAATTCAACCAAAGTAGCCGTTAAATCTGATAAAAAACAATATTTCTGTCACCTCCAAGACAAACATCAGTATAATCCTAAAAAATTCTGGGCTGGTTTTAACCACCTACTACATCCCGGTAAGTCTACTACCCCCACCCCCGACAAACTCATGGACAATGACCCAACAGAAATAGCCAACTCCTTTAATTCTTTTTTTACTGAGACCATCCAGTCCCTTGCCAGTAAGCTTGCCACGCCTCCCTCGGTGGCTACCCCAACCATAAATACAACCCAAACTGCCTTTAACCTACAACCCATCTCCACCTCCTACATTTGCACCCTTTTGAAAAAACTTAAACCAACCACCCTCGCGGCAGATCTGCTCCCTGCCAAATACCTACAAATAGCATCTGATGCCATAGCCTACCCTGTCTCAATCTTGATCAACCGGACTATTTCTGAAGCATCTATTCCCTCTATCTGGAAAATCTCTTATATCATCCCCCTCCACAAAGGAGGGTCCTCCACTGAAACCTCTAACTATAGACCCATAGCCATACTGTCTCCCCTAGCCAAAATTATGGAACGCTGTGTCCACAAACAACTCATTACCTACCTCACACAAAACAACCTCCTATCAAATACCCAACATGGCTTTCGCCCCCATCACAGCACAACCACAGCTCTCCTCTCCTTTGTTGACTCAGTCAACCACAATCGCAATAATAAACTAATATCCTCTGCGCTCTTTCTAGACCTATCGAAAGCCTTCGATATGGTCAACCACCAACTACTGCTTCAGGCACTGGAAACCTTACATCTTAGCAAACTAACCATAAGTTGGTTTAATGCCTATCTCTCTAGCAGAAAACAGGCAGTCCAGTGGCAAAACAGCCTATCAGACCTACTCCCCACGAATATTGGTGTACCCCAAGGATCTATCCTTGGTCCCCTTCTTTTTTCCATTTTCATAAATGGCCTACACTCAATTATTCCCAAAGCCACCTGCATTCAATATGCAGATGACTCCACCCTGATCTGCTCTGACGAATCTCTCGCCAAACTCCAAGCCACTACCCAAAACTGCTTTTCCACTGTTGAAAAATGGTTCTCGGAACTTAAACTCTTACTTAACCCTACCAAAACCAAATTACTTCTATTTTTCCCCACTCCAGCGACTGCTCAAACTATAGAACCCCTTAACACCAACAACCCAACCTTCCATGTGTCCTCCAATAATGGCACCATTATCTACCCCGTATCCCATACCAAACTACTAGGGGTGACCATAGACCATAAACTTAAATTTGATATGCATGTAAATTTAACTATTAAATCAGTCAACAAAAAACTTGGGTCAATGTATAGAATAAAGGCCTTCTTAACTCCGCACAGCAAACTAACTATTGCCCGAACCCACCTCCTCTCCACACTCCTTTATGCCTCCCAGATATTCTCCTTCCTCAATAAGAAAGAGCTTAATAAACTTTCTACTACCTACAATCACATAGCCAGATTCATAACTGGAACGCCCTATCGCACCCATCACTGCCTAAATTTAAGGTCTCTCGAATGGCTGGAACTGCCCAATATTCTCAAATTCAACCAGCTAGCCGAGGCTTTTAAAATAATCAACCATCCACATAAAACCCCCTCACTGAACAAAATACTTACCCCGTACTCCAACCTTAACTCCCTCAGGTCTTCCAAAAGTCTACAAGTACTGACCATTAAATCTAACATCGCTGGTGGTGAAGCACTATATGCTAATTCCATTGGCAAATCCTGGAATGCCCTTCCAATCAACCTAAGACTTATGACCTCTCAGTACCAATTTAAAATACATCTTAGAGCATACCTGAAATCCAAATGGTTATGCCCCTGCTCCAGTCCAGACTAAAAGCTATTGTCCCTGCCGTACCTAGGCTTCTCTCTGCCTCCACCTAACCCAAAAACCAAAGAACGCTCTATTTTAGCCCTGCTTGTCTGGCTGTTCTAATCTGTACCTCGTTAAATCATTTACATAACTCTTGCTTCTCTTATTTGGCCTTTAAGCGTCAGTGTATTTAATTGTATTTACTTGTTATAGTTTTATCATTGTATTTGTATTAACTAGTATTAACTTGTGTTAACATCATCAGTGTATTTGTCAATCTAACCATGACCTTGGAGCTTTTCTCCCCGGGCCTCCACTGAAAATGGACATGTATCCAGTTGGACTAGCCCGGTCAACAAATGTAAAATAAAAAATAAATAAAATAAAATTATTTATACCTGTGAAACATTTCTTCTCAACCTCCACGGAAACTCATTTATGCCTAATTGGACTTAATTTAACAAATAAATAAAACATACATTGCACATCATTAACAGGAAAGTAATGTGTGCAGTGTAGTGGGGAAAAATTAACATATATACTTATGCTTTCAATGAGTCAGTATAAGGGTATGGATCACAGAAGCCTAGAAATTACAGGCAGAGAAGTCATAAGACTGCTTGCACTTTGCCAGTACCCACCCTTAGCTCTAGTATTAGGGGAGCTGTTTGTCTGTCAGAGGTACTAGAGATCAAAGAGGGTTTGGTCATTTCTTGAATGTAAGGTGAGACATAGCCACAAGAGTTTGTAAGAGCCAAATACAGGGATGAGGAATAAAGCCTATTTTGGTAGCTAAAGGTCTTTAGTACGATGATCTTTTTGGTTAGAAAATGCTGGACTCTTTCTAGCTGTCTGATGTATCTGGACAGGTACATATCCAATCGGACATTGTACTCTATAACTGGTCTAATTAGAGAAGGATAAAGTGGAATGATACTTCTTTTGACTTGAAGGAGACACCATTCGATACCAGTTATGCTGACTAGAAGGATTTCTTGACTACTGTTGCTACATGTTAGTTGAAAGAGCCAGAATGGGGTATGATATCAAAGGCTTTGGCCAGATTGAGATAAGCTGTGTGGACTGAGTAACCATTGTCCATTGTCTCAATGACCTGCTTGAAGAAGTTAACAAAGCTAAAAATAACATGATTGTCCTTTGGCAAAGTCAAACTGTTGAGGGTCTGGGTAGATGGTATTAAGTTATGGTGTTTGATATGATGACTTCCATGGTCTTCCTGACTAGACAGGTTAGATAGAAGGGTCTACATGTCCCAGGGTCTGTAGTGAGGCCTTTTTTGTGAAGGGGTATCACATCACCAGTACTCCATACTTCTTGGACATACCCAGTGTTTAAGTTTTGGTTAATTAAATGTAACAAAAGTTCTAAACTTAACAAGAGTTCCACAAGTGTTGTTTAGCACCATTTATTAGCCACCCATGCGTGTTGTCTGGCCCATCAAGGTGGATTTTTATTTTTTGAGAGTACAATTAGGACATGTCAGGGATTCCAGGAACTGTGGGATATCAATAACTGTTTCCTGAGTGACACTCTCACTAAACACATCTGCAAGAATGCTGTCATTTTGGATTATTTCAGTACACTGACTAATATTGTTTCTTAGCCATTTGGCATAATTAAAGAAGGGTTTATAGCTGTTCTTGTCTTCAGGTACTAATTTTAGCTCATGCTTTGATTTCTTTACCCAAAGGAAATTTTCAGTGCTTTGCTGATCCATTTGACAGAGTGATAATTTGGGCAGATTTAGATTTGTTATAGAATTTTAGACTTTTTTTATTTTTGTTATAGAACTTAACAGACCATCTTGGTGGTTTGCTTTTAAACTTCCCAGTATAACTGGTTCTGGTGAAGTTGCCATGTCGAAGCACTTTTCTTGGTGTGACTACAATGTCATTGCATAAGTAGACATTTAATCTCCTTGGTTACTTAATGATATTACATGTGCATTTAGCTGATCATAGCATTTAAGTAGATTCATTTTTTGAAGTCCTTAAAGTTAATTTGTTTACTGAGTGAGAGTTAGAGATTTTAAAAGAAAATGTCACTAGTTTGTGATCAGATTTATCCAGGGATGGGAATATTATATAATTCTAGTTCTTGAGATGGTGATATTGGTAAGGACAAGGTCTAGAATGCTTACCTCTTAATCAGTCAACTAATTGATATAAGGAATTATCATTTGCCATATTATGGAACCTCTAGACGTACACAGTTTTTGAAATATGTGTAAACCAGTTTATTGAGGGATAGTTAAAGTCGACCATTAAAAATTAGTTTTTTATTATAGGTATCTCAGTTAATGGTATTATAGTAAGTCAGATATCAGGTTTGGTTTATAGGCTTAAGACCTTGTGATCATTCCAAGGTATATCTCATGAATTATAATTATATAATATTCCCATCCCTGAAAATAACCCAACAATCCTTCTTCAACACTATCAACCAATTCAAAAATAAAGGTCACCATCTTCCATCTTCCAAGACATGTCCAAAGCATTTGATACTGTCTCCCATAAAAAAAACTCCTCAATGAACTCTCAACCCTAAAACTAAACCAACCAGTCCTTGGATGGTTTCATAACTATATATCTGACCGACAACAAGCTATTAAATGGCACTGAGATTTCTCCTCTCTGTTACATGTCACCATGGGCATTCCACAGGGCTCAATCCTAGGCTCACTCATTTACAACATTTTTACCAATAAACTCCATACTGCTACCCACCTCATCACAATCATTCAGTATGCAGATGACTCTATACTTGTCTGCGCTGTGCCCTCCGTTCCTCAACTCCAAGGAATAACCAAGCAATCCTTCTCAGGTGTAGAATCTTGGCTCTCTAATTCTCAATTAATTCTTAATCCTAATAAAACTAAACTAATGCTCTTTTCAAATAAAAAAACCCTGACTACCTATCCGTCTTTCTTATCTATTCATCCAGCAATACTAAGATAGATAATGTACCTAAAACAAAACTACTTGGTGTCACAAATGACAATAACATGAAAATCAATAAACATCTATCACTAATCTTTAAAAAGGCTCACATAAAACTAGGTTCTCTATATAGAAGGAAATCATACTTCACCAGCTCTACTTGACAAACTATTGCCAGGACTTACTGCCCTACTTTATGCCTCTCCTATCTTCACCAATCTGAAGAAAACAGACCTAACAAAATTCAAAGGCTTCTACAACAAGATAGCCAGATTTGCCACAAATCGATCCCACCGTTGTGCTGCTCTATGACAACTCAACTGGTTAGAATTATCCAATCTCTTACCCTTCACTCAACTTACTACTGCCCACAGCGTGATACACCAACCTGATAAGGGCCCAGCATTTCAAAATCTACTACAACCCTACTCTAATAAAAGACTCCTTAGATCTTCTGACAAATTTCTGCTACAAGTTACAAAATCTAATAGCAGTTCTGGGGATTCTCTCTACTCTAACTGTATTTCCAGAACTTGGAACTCGATCTTTCAACACATCCTAGTTTCTTCTAATTCCTCACAGTTCATAAATCCTTCTTAAGACTCACTTACATGACTCCTGGCTTTGCTCATGCTCATCTCCTAGCTGAATGCCATTCCTCCGCACTGCAGCTATCACACCGACACCTGTCTCTCTCCTCTGCAGGCTTTCATATACTTTAAATACTCTCATTGTCCTGTTCTTCTCTGTCATATCTGTTAAACTGTTCCTGACTCCTCTCCTTTCCAGCGCACCTTAACTTGCATTCCTTGTCTATATGTCTCCTTGATAGTCTACTTCCCTTAACTCACCATGCCTCACTTTTCTTTTCCTTATGCCCAGCTACTCCTTTCTAACATACATTTTCCTAACCTGTCTCCCTTAGTACTTCCTTCACAGCCGTACACAGCACTTTTCTCCTGTCTCTCTGCTTCATCCACTTACTGTCCTATCATCTTGCTAAGTCTTCTTTTTATGTTCCATGCAAAAGCTGGTCAATGGTGCTTAGAACTGCAGCTGTGCCTAAGACCATTTTTTTTGTATATACTGCAAATGTGATCTCTACCCGGATCATTGAAACCTAACATGCAACACTCTCAGCAAGTCTGTATTATCCATTGTATGTAAATGCTTGTCTATTAAGATGTATTTCAACTACTTTATGTATATTATGTGATTAACTTGCAACTTTTAACTACTTTACTTTGTATGCAATGTGTAATTACTTACTTTGCATTGGAGCTTTTCTCCCTGAGTCTCTGCTGAAAAAGGGCATTCTGCCCAGTCGGACCTTCCTGGTAAACAAATGTAAAATAGCTAACTAATTAATATATATATATATATATATATATATATATATATATATATATATATATACACACATATATATCTATAGATATATATTGCTACATAAATTGCATTTCTTTTATAACTGTGACCTTATTGAGGCCACGAGTATCATCCCAAATCTGCTAAGAACAAAGCCAAATCCTCTCCAAGTCACTATGGTAATTTCTTTCACTAAATCTCAGTAGAGGATTATAGTATATATGTATACAAAGTGGCAAAAATTTTGAAGGTCTGTGGTCTCATCCAAACAATATTTTTAGAAGTCCCTCCCAGGACAGGCTGTGTCATAATGTATTTTACAAAAAAAATCTCAAACCCAAATTTCTTGTGTAGAAGTCCCATCCCAGATGTGCCACCCATGAAGTCCCACTCTAGAGTTCTCATCCGCAAGCTCCACCTCAGACATGCCATTATTTTACATTACCATTTTCACAATTCAATATTCATCCTTCACAGGACTTTGTTTTATAATTTTCTGTCTTCTATCTTCTGTCTTTCTGTCCCCAGTTTTTTAACTGGCCTGTATGTAAGACATTTCTACATGTTTTGTTTTATGACAATAACCCATCTTGACATCTCCCTTTCCATATACAATCTTCATTTTGGTTATGTAGCAGCCTGTTTTACCAACTGTGAGCTTACTAATCTATTCTGGTGTTGTCTGGCATGTCCCATGTGAGATATGACATCTCCAGCATATGGTTTTCAGCTTTAGCCGGTGCTTCTAAAGAAAGGGCACAGTGTAGAATTTGAATGGTTGACTTACGTTATTTTGTTCCTGCAAGCGTATTGCAGAAGAGAATAGCCCTGAAATAGATGTTACCATCCCCACATTTTTGACCACTTACTTGAAGATGACATTGCCAAGACAAGATCTGTGAAACCTGAGTTGAACAAACGACCATGTTGCTGAAATGTTTCCCATGATAAGTATCCAGCTGACCAACATCTAACAAAAAAATACACCATACTATCTTCAACCCACCCAGGTGGGGGGCTATGCCCCCACACCCCCTAATGTGGGGGGCTGCACCCAGCACACCCCTGTAACTAAATATACCAACTCAGGGATTGCACTACAGTGGGGAAAAGGGCAAATTATTTGCGCATGTTGGCCAACTGGATACATACCGTGGGAAACATTTTGGCAACAAGTGCTGACATTCATTGTACGCAGCTCATCTTCTTCCTTACTTTTTATTGGTTATGCAAGGAATCATTTTGTTTTCAAATGTAAACGTATATAAAGAATATTGTACTGAAAAAGTGCCATGACACTGAAAACGCAAGTAAGCCACCTACTATATGGAAATAATAATAACAATAATAATGACTGCATTGTACTTCAGCACTTTGTTTAAATGGAGAGAAACATTTGCTGACAAAATATTAAATGCATAACAGTTTAACAAGTCGCAGGGGCTGTATGATGCTGTACGAAGAAGTGGTGAAAAGATTAACTGCAGTCAGTTTTCAGAAATGTTGTCATTACACTATACACACCCCACAAGGAAGCACTTTCTTAGGAACAGCGGTTATGAACATTACTAATGCATAGAGGCAGGCTGATCCTATTGATATCTTAGGTCATCCGAAGCACAGTTATGGCTTTTGATTTATTTTAGACTAAAGTTTTAAAAGTGTCTGGTAAAAATGTCACAGAATCTTTCAGAAAGATTCTTATAGACGGGCACATTTGATAAAAAATTACAAATGGACTGAGGCTCTAAGTTTCATAATGATAATTTTCAGACAGCAACATTTTACAACCATTAATAAAGTCAAGACTTGTATTATGGAAAAAGTCAGATGGCATGCTGTAAAAATATGAATGTACATCACTGTTTTATTGCATATAGACATATGGACATATTACATGGATTAACAAGGTCTATAATAAAAGTTATCACCAAGAAATCAAACTGCGACCTCCCTTAATGTCACTGCT